>NW_024055478.1:22819-283555 GCF_902713615.1 Scyliorhinus canicula
GCGCTCAGCCCGGAGCAGCACCGCGCATGCTCCGTACAGAGAGGTGACTTCCGGGGGCGGGGCAACTGGCGCCTGCGCGTTCTGACTCCTGAGATGGAGATAGGGTGTATTCGGTCGCGCCGGGCATTCTGGGTAGCCTTATCTGCCATTACTCCACTTTGTTCCTCAGGGTGATGAATTGGTTCCGGCACTTTTGATTACGCTCGTTTTTGTACCGCATGTGCCAGCCGCATCGGTGTTTTTCTCTCTGATCGGCCCCTGTTAACGGTTGTCATCTGTTTAGGGGGCGATATGCAGCAGGGTGCCTGCGCGGCCACCATCTTTCTCAGCGGAAATGTGCAGCAGGGCGCATGCGCGGGCATCCAGGAACCGGAAGCCGGAAGAGAGAATCTTGTGAATTTCTCTCCAGGACTGAGAGTGAAATTCCTTTCGAAACTCCTTCAGAAAGAGGAGGATTTACTAACGGGAACTTCCAGCCAAACATCACATCATCTTGTGACTGAGTTACTCGATTCATCAGGACCAGAATATCATTGGGAGGTAAAATGGTTTGTCTGTTCTGTCTGAGAACAAAGATTTCAGATATCAGAGTGACTGGGAAACTTTTAATGACCATTCCAGGTTAAATTTGAGACTAATTACACCGATCACATTGGGGAAGTTAAATAATCTGCTGTTGTACTCTTCTGTGTGCAGGTACATTTTAAAATTGCCACATTAGCATACTTGGCAGCTAAACTGGGCAAACTGCTGACCTTGTTAGTAATGAGAGTTACTATCCCGGATTTTATCAAAATTTTTTGTTCCTCTCGCATTTGATTCAGCTCATTGTGGCTGCAAAGTAGGTATTCTTCAGAGACTTCAGAGAGTCGTGAATACCGCCCAGTCCATCACGAACCTGCCTCCCATCCATTGATTCCATCTACACCTCTCGCTGCCGGGGGAAAGCAGGCAGCATAATCAAGGATCCCTCCACCTGGCTTACTCACTTTTCCAACTTCTTCCATCGGGCAGGAGATACAGAAGTCTGAGAACACGCACGAACAGACTCAAAAACAGCTTCTTCCCCACTGTCACCAGACTCCTAAATGACCCTTTTATGGACTGTCCTCATTAACACTACACCCTGTCTGCTTCATCCGATGCCAATGCTTATGTAGTTACATTGTATATCTTGTGTTGCCCTATTATGTATTCTCATGTATTTTCTTGAATTCTGTTCAATTCCCTTTTCTTCCCATGTACTGAATGATCTGTTGAGCTGCTTGCAGAAAAATACTTTTCACTGTACCTCGGTACACGTGACAATAAACAAATCCAATCCAATATTCAGCCTAATCTCAATTTCCAGATTGTGAGGGCAGCACGGTGGTGCAGTGGGTTAGCGCTGCTGCCTCACGGTGCCAAAGTCGCAGGTTTGATCCTGGCTCTGGGTCACTGTCCATATGGAGTTTGCACATTCTACCCATGTTTGCATGGGTTTTGCCCCCACCACCCAAAGATGTGCAGGGTAGGTGGATTGGCCATACTAAATTGACCCTTAATTGGAAAAAAAATTGGGTACTTTAAATTTATAAAAAATAAAATAAAATTCCAGATTGTAGTCTGTAGCATTCTAAATTACATCAATTCAACTGTCTATCTAAATACCTTTTAAATGTTATGAGGGTTTAGGCCATCATTTCAGTCAGCATGTCACAGATCCTCACCACCCTCTAAACCTCCTGGTCCTTCCCTAAATATCTGCCCCCTTTTATATGTATCCCTCAACCAAAGAGAATAGGACCTTCCTATCCAATCTATTTAGATCCATCAGAATATTTATAAATATAAATTTATATTTTTTTCCAATTAAGGAGCAATTTAATTTTGCCAAGCCACCTAGCCTGCACATATTTGGTTTGTGGGGGTGAAACCCACACAGACAATGGGAGAATGTTCAAACTCCTCAGAGACTGTGACCAAGGGCCAGGATCAAACCCGGGTCCCCAACCACTGTGCCATCATGAAATTTATATATTTTAAATATTTAGAATAATCTTTATTATTGTCACAAGTAGGCTTACATTAACACTGCATGAAGTCCCCTGTGAAAATCCCCTGGTCACCACACTCCGGCACTTATTCGGGTACACAGAGGGAGAATTCAGAATGTCCAATTCACCGAACAAGCATCTCTTTCGGGACTTGTGGGAGGAAACCCATACAGACGCTGGGAGACCGTGCAGACTCTGCGCAGACAGTGTCCCAAGTGGGAATTGAACCCCGGCACCCTGGCGGGGTTAAGCAACAGTGCTAACCACTGTGCTACTGTAAACAGTTCAGCTCAATGTTCTCAGATTAAAGAAGCTGAAGCGCCCAACGTGGGTCTTGAACCCACAGCCCTGGGATTAAGAGTCCCATGCTCTACCGACTGAGCTAGCCAGGCTGCTTTTCATACTTTAATTT
Source organism: Scyliorhinus canicula (assembly GCF_902713615.1). Taxonomy (NCBI): domain Eukaryota; kingdom Metazoa; phylum Chordata; class Chondrichthyes; order Carcharhiniformes; family Scyliorhinidae; genus Scyliorhinus; species Scyliorhinus canicula. The sequence continues at coordinate 25,268 of NW_024055478.1, forward strand.
TGGTCTCCCTTCAGTCTTTTCTGTTCCAAAGAAAACAGCCCCAGTTTATCCAAACTTTCCTCAGAGCAAACATTGGCAATTTCTGGCTGATGTTGTTAAATCCACTCTGTACTCTCTCTGGTGCAATCTTCTGTGCACAGGAATCTAGCTCTGGCCTAACTCGTCCTGTCCTGCCATTTATCATGTCATCCTTTGCCTTGTTTTCCCTCTAGCTTTCTTCCTCATTCCACAAGTGTTCAATCATTTTTGTCAAAGGTAAACTTCTTCCTCATGTTCCTACATTTACTTTCAAATCAATGATATAAACCAGGAATGAAGGGCCCAGTACTGATTCCTTTGAAATTGGTACTGGAAACAGCCCTTTTATTTTCTCTGTTCTTTATGGGATGCGAGTGTCATGGGCAAACCAGCTTGGTTGCCCATTCCTAATTGTCCTGAAACTGAGTGGTTTGCTGGGCAATTCAGAATTAACCACATTTCAGTGAGTTGGCCAGATCAGGTAACGCCGGTGCAGACTCGATGGGCTGAATGGTTTCCTTCTGCACTGTAGATTCTATGATTAATTCTGACCTTGGGTCATTGTCGTTGTGGAGTTTTCCTGCGTCTGCGCAGATTTCCTTTTCGGGTGCCCTTGCCGCCATCTTTATTGGATGTGCATCAGAGCGCATGCGCGTTTCTCATCTTTGTCGGGGCGATGTTTCAATGAGTGGGAGGAGCTTGTTCCCCATTGTTCAGAATGGAGACAACTTGTCCATCAAACTGGATTAGTCTTTGAGTCCCAATGTCTTATTGATGATTCAAAGCGGTGGCAGAGATGGAAAGAAAAGGAAGTGAATCCTGCTCTCCGGATTTCACTGTCTCATTGGACATCCTGCCCCATGTGTCCAAAGCTCTGAGGTTCTGTTCAGCCACATGAAGACCCAGGATAGAAATTCACCCTGAGTTCACACCACCCATCATGGGCGGTCATCCTGGACCCGGGAGCAGGAGGGAGGAATGTTGTGAATTAATTTTAGAAACACCTTTTACAGGGGATTAGTAGGGGAGGATTTACACACAGCAAACTCAAACCAGAAGAAATGTTTATCTTTCCTGAATTTCATTTCTGGACTGACAGTGATGCCTTTGTAAACTTCTTTCACAGGGGCTTAGAAAGGGATTCACAGACAGGAAACTCACAACCAATCCTCACATCAAATTCTGACAGCACCATTTGGGTTATCAGGACCTGGAGATTATCGACCTTTGTGTGTCAGCGTTGAGTTCAGATCATTATCACTCGCTGTATAAAATGTCTACCTCCGATCTCCCCTGCAGATCTTGCTCACAATCTTAAATCTGTGTCTACTCACAATCCTGAGTAGACATCATCCTGAAATCGAGGGACTGCTGATGACAAGAGGGTCAGTGTGCAACAGGGGGGCAAGAGCGGGCATCATAGACCAGGGAGCAGGAGGAGAGAATGTTGTAAATTTCTATCTTGGACTGATTGTGATTCATTTTGGAAACTCCTTTTACAGGGGATTAGTAGGGGATGATTTATACACAGCAAATACAAATCGGGAGAAATATTTATCTTTCCCGAATTTTATTTCGGGACTGACCGTGATGCCTTTGTAAACTTCTTTCACAGGGACTTAGAAAGGGATTCACAGACAGGAAATTCACAACCAATCCTCACATCAAATTCTGACCATTCGAGTTACCAAGACTTGGATTGGATTGGATTTGTTTATTGTCACGTGTACCGAGGTACAGTGAAAACCTGGAGATTATCGACCTTTGTTTGTAAGCATTGAGTTCCATATCATTATCACTCCCTCTGTAAAATTTCTTCCTCATATCCTCCCTGTAGATCTTGCTCACCATATGAAATCTGTGTCCCATAATTCTTTTACAATCTACTGACGGGAACAGATTGATTTATCTTTTTCCGGGTTCGTTGTTGTCGTTTCCGGTGCCTGGGTCATGCCAGATGGTCCGTCCAAATTCCACTCCGTTATTGTGTATTTATAGCGGTTGAAGGGGCTTGGACCAGTCCATTTCCAGATCCAGTACTCGAGTGAAGTCTCCGCCGAGCATTGATTGATGTGTATCCAGATCTGGGATAGATCCCAACTATATTTTTACAAATGCCACATCGTCTCAGTTAGGGGCTTAGCCATTCACCAGCACCACCACTGTACCCGCCAATGACCCACTGACCACCACGTATCTCCCATTAGTGTCCGCAATGATCCTAGTGACTGAAAGAGGGATCTGTTTATTGATTAGAATTGCAGCACATCGAGCCCTTCCGTCAAAGCCCGAGTGAAACACTTGGCTCACCCCTCCGCAGTCCTGGTCTGATCTCTAACCCTTAGTCAAAGCCCGAGTGAAACACTTGGCTCACCCCTCCGCAGTCTGGTCTGATCTCTAACCCGTGAGTGAGTCTCCTGCAAGAACACCACACCAGCATTTCGATTCTTTCAGTGAGCGAAAACACTCGACCCCTTCACTGTTCCACCCAATTCCCTTGCGTTCCAGGTGAGCAGCTGAATCAAGGGTCTCTGCACCAGCCCCCATCAGGGAATCAGCCATTTCCACCGTGAGGGGCTATCCAGCAAATCTTCAAAAAGTACAGGCCAAGGGTCCACCCAAGATGGCCGCCACACGCACACATCTTCAGAGTAAAACAAAAACAGTTTTATCATCATCAGCAAACTAACCCCCCCTCCCCCATTTTTCATCAACTCCCCACCGAGAGACACACAAATTGAATCCAAAAGCACCCCCCCCCTCCCCCCGCTCCGGCCCGACGCTGAGCTTGTTGAACCAGCCGAAAATGGTTCACCAGCTGCAGCTACACCCCCCCCAATCTCACTCCCATTCACCAGCTGACTGCTGGCAGGGCAGCTTCTCTCAGGACAACAAGAAAATAAAAACAACGATATTGCCCACTTCGAGGATAAAACATATTTCAGAATGCAGTCGCTCACCAGACTCAATTTCCAACGGGAGCCATCACCCCCCCCCCCCCCCCCCCTCCCCCCCTCATAGATCAATGTTGTGCTTTGTAAAGAAAATCTTGCTTCATCCCCACACAGAAAAACAGATTCTATCAGAAAATGTTAAAAACTATATTGAGGATATCACAACACCCATCCCACCCCACAGGGAATGTAGATCTTGTCCAATGCAGATAACTGGACCCCAGTCCATGCTTCACTGGACCCCAGTCCATGTGCTAGTGCATGAGTCACAGAAGGTTGATTTACAAGTGCAACAGGTGATTAAGAAGGCAAATGGAATTTTGTCCTTCATTGCTAGAGGGATGGAGTTTAAGACTAGGGAGGTTATGTTGCAATTGTATAAGGTGTTAGTGCGGCCACACCTGGAGTATTGTGTTCAGTTTTGGTCTCCTTACTTGAGAAAGGACGTACTGGCGCTGGAGGGTGTGCAGAGGAGATTCACTAGGTTAATCCCAGAGCTGAAGGGGTTGGATTATGAGGAGAGGTTGAGTAGACTGGGACTGTACTCGTTGGAATTTAGAAGGATGAAGGGGGATCTTATAGAAACATTTAAAATTATGAAGGGAATAGATAGGATAGATGCGGGCAGGTTGTTTCCACTGGCGGGTGACAGCAGAACTAGGGGACATAGCCTCAAAATAAGGGGAAGTAGATTTAGGACTGAGTTTAGGAGGAACTTCTTCACCCAAAGGGTTGTCAATCTATGGAATTCCTTGCCCAGTAAAGCAGTTGAGGCTCCTTCATTACATGTTTTTAAGCTAAAGATAGATAGTTTTTTGAAGAATAAAGGGATTAAGGGTTATGGTGTTCGGGCTGGAAAGTGGAGCTGAGTCCACAAAAGATCAGCCATGATCTAATTGAATGGTGGAGCAGGCTCGAGGGGCCAGATGGCCTACTCCTGCTCCTAGTTCTTATGTTCTTATGTTCACAATAAAGGTATTCACCTCCTCCACTGTCTCCAAATGGAAGTCTTTGGACTCATTTGTAACCCGCAGCTTTGCCGGGTATACCACCCCGAATCAAACTCCTTTCTTACACAGAGCAGCCTGAACCTTATTAAAGGCCACTCACTTCCTCACCAGCTTGGCTCCCACATCCTGGTAAATCCTCACTCGGAAAACTGAGTGAATCCCTTCCAACACTCAGAACAGGTGAATGGTCTGTCACTGGTGTGACTGCGGTGATGAGTTCCCATCTCACATGGGGACTTGAATCCCATCCAACAGTCCCCACATGAAAAATGAAATGAAAATCGCTTACTGTCGCAAGGAGGTTTCAAATGAAGTTACTGTGAATAGCCCCTAGTCGATACATTCCGGCACCTGTTCGGGGAGGCTGGTACGGGAATTGAACCGTGCTGCTGGCCTGCCTTAGTCTGCTTCAAAGCCAGCTATTTAGCCCTGTGCTAAACCAACCCCTATTACCACGGTTTCAGCATGCTGCTGGTGTCCTTGTGCCTGTCCACGTTTGACGATCAATTGAATAATAAACTTTATTAGTGTCACAAATAGGCTAACATGAACACTGCAATGGTTACTGAGAAAATCCCTCAGTCACTGCACTCCGGAGCCTGTTCGGGTACTCGGAGGGAGAATTCAGAATGCTGGAATGTGGCGACTAGGGGCTTTTCACAGTAACTCATTGAAGCCTACTCGTGACAATAAGCGATTTTCATTTCATTTTTTTTCATTTCAAATCACCAAATAAGCACGATTTTTGGGACTTGTGGGAGGAAACAGGAACACCCTGAGGAAACTCACACAGAACACGGGGAGAATGTGCAGACTCCACACAGACAGTGACCCAAACTGGGAATCGAACCCGAGTCCCTGGTGCTGAGAATCAACAATGCTACCCACTGTGCTGTCGTGGCAACCTTGTCCCCACAGAGAGCATGTGTACGGTCTCTCCCCGCTCTGAATGGAGTGGTGTTTTTTCAGACTGTGTAACTGGTTAAAGCTCTTTCCACAGTCAGTTCACTGGAACACTCTCACTCGAGTCATGTGTGTGTGCATCGGTTTTCTGACAGTCACACTGATCTTGGAAAATCTTTCCCTACGGACAGACCAGACAAACATTTCTTCTTCCACATTCACAGGCCAATGATATTCAGGTCCTGATGAATTGATTGACACTATTAAATCTTGTTGTGACGTTTGATTTGAGTTTCCATCTGTAAAGCCTCCCCTTCTAACCCCCTATAAAAGGAGTTTACAAAAGCCATCACCGTCAGTCCAGGATAGAAATTCTGAACAGGCAATTCCAGTTTCTCTGGAACATTTTTCCCTCTCTTGTTCCCCCAAAGCTGTAAATCCCCGTCCAACACACTCTCCCTCCTCTCTGGGCTGAAATCCAAACCCATCTGCACCGTTTCTTTTTTAAAATTTAGAGTACCCAATTCATTTTTTCCAATTAAGGGGCAATTTAGCGTGGCCAATCCACCTACCCTGCACATCTTTGGCTTGTGGGGAGAAACCCACGCAAACACGGGGAGAATGTGCAAACTGCACACGGACAGTGACCCAGAGCTGGGATCGAACCTGGGACCTCGGCGCCATGAGGCAGTAGTGCTAACTACTGTGCCACCATGCTGCCCTTCTGCACCATTTCTTTCCTCCACTCCCAGTTTTCTCCCTCCCTCTCCTCTGCCAGGGTTCAGTTCTCCAGCTCCTGTCTGCAGACTGACAATAAAATCAATGGGCCTTATTGGGTGTTTGTGAATCCTCCCCGCCCACCTGCCAGGGTTTCCTTCCTTGCCATCGGAGAGACCTCTGATTTATTGTTCTCCCTTGTGGTCCAGGTCTCTCCCTCAGCTTGACATATTTATTTGTCTGGCAAAAAGGATGGTCTCTTTCCTAATGTTCACAATTAAAGGGGTGGGTTCCCATGGAGATGTTTGACATTTCAGGGGACATTAAATTAACAATGGACAGAGATATGTCTGGTGTTGTTACATGGTACAGATTAGATATATTATTTACGGTTCTGTAATAAAGTATATTTATTATGATTTCTCTTCTTGTAATGTAAGATTGCAGCTCCGTTATAGATTTCCAGTCATCTCTTCCCTCAGAGGGTTGTTAATCTCTGGATTTCTCTTCCACAGGGACCGGTTGTATCTGGGGGTCATTGAATATATTGAAAATAGAGAGAAAGCTGAGATGAGGAGGGATCTCTTCACTCGAGGATGTGGTGAAGCTTTGGAATTCTCTACCCCAGAGGAATGTGGAGCCTCAGTCATCAGGTACGTTCAAGACAAATATTGACAGGTCTCTAGATATTGAAGATATCGAGGAATATGGGGATCGAGTGGGAAAATGGTGCTGAGGTAGAGCGGCCAAAAGGCCAACTCTTACTCCTATTATAATCTCTGTGTCGTGGTCAGGAAGCAGGATCTGAGCTGGGATCTGTCAATCAACATGAATCTGCATCTTCAGGAGAATTGGGAGGATGAATATTAGATACAGCAGAGTGAGAATGGAGGGAGATTGTGTGGGATGGAGATTTACAGCTTTTGGAGAACAATAGAGGAAATAATATTTCATAGAAACTAGAATTGTCTGTTCTGAATTTCTATCGTGTACTAACAATGATGATTTTTGCAAATTGTTTTTAAAGGATATTGGAAGAGGAGGAATTATAGACAAATCTCAAACATCATGTTTCGATGTGACAAAAGTCACTCGATTCCTTCTGACCTGAATATCATCGGGCTCTGAATATCATCGGTGAGAAGGAGAAATATTTGTCTGATCTGTCGGCTTCAAAAGGTTTTAAGTACGAAAAGCACCGAGACCCACATAATGCACACCCGAGTGAGAGTGTTCCAGTGAAATGACTGTGGAAAGAGTTTCAACTATTACACAGCCTGAAAAAACATCACACCATTCACAGTGAGGAGAGACAGTGCACATGTTCTGTGTGTAGACAAGGCTTCCACGGCATGTCCAGTCTGGAGAGACACGAGGGGACCCAAAACATGGAGAAACCGTGGAAATTTGGGGACTGTGGGGAGGTATTGAGAGTCACATCTCCGCTGGAGACTCATCGACGCAGTCACACTGGGGAGAGGCCATTCACCTGCTCTGTGTGTGGGAAGGGATTCGCTCAGTTATCCACCCTCAAGTCACACCAGCGAGTTTACACTGAGGAGAGGCCATTCATCTGCTCTCAGTGTGGGAAGGGATTCAGTGATTCAGCCGCCCTACAGAGACACCAGCGAATTCACACTGGGGAAAGGCCGTTCACCTGTTCTTTGTGTGGGAAGGAATTCAGTGATTCATCCAACCTGCGGGAACATCAGAGAATTCACACTGGGGAAAGGCCATTCACCTGCTCCCTCTGTGGGAAGGGATTCGCACATTCATCCAATTTGCAGAAACATCAGCGAGTTCACACTGGGGAGAGGCCGTTCACCTGCTCCATCTGTGGGAAGGGATTCACACAGTTATCCAGCCTGCAGAAACATCGGCGAGTTCACACTGGGGAGAGGCCATTCACCTGCTCTCAATGTGGGAAGGGATTCACACAGTTATCCAGTCTGCAGAGACATCAGCAAATTCACACTGAGGAGAGGCCATTCACCTGCTCTTAGTGTGGGAAGGGATTACATAGAAACATAGAAAATAGGAGCAGGAAGAGGCCATTTGGCCCTTTGCGCCTTGTAATTGAAAATATGGAAAGATATGTCATTTGAAACATGGAAGTCTGGTAATACCTGATTTAAGAAACATAAGAGAAGGTAGGGAAAAATCCCACGAAGGGTTAACAGCAGCTGCCAGGAGAGGATTGTAAAACGCAGATAGCTTTGGTCAAGCAGGCTTAGCAAACAAAATAAGCAGGTCTTTCAAGACACAATCAGTGAATTTTAGTGTACAGCTAAAAGCAATGTTTTGCACCTCCTTTTGAAGTTGGGTAAGCAGATGGAAAAGAATGGATGAGGTTCAGCTGAATTAGGTGACAAGTGTTTAAATGTGAGGCAAATCTTTTAAACTCCCCACCAATTGAATCTTTAGTATAAAGCTAAAAGCAATATTTCACACCTTCATTGAAGTTAAGCAGCTGGAAAAGAATGGATGAGGTTCAGTTGAATTAGGTGACAATTCTAGGTGTGAAATTTTGCTGACAGGTGAATATGGAAAGCTGGAGACAACGTGTCTACGAAAACATAAATTAGACCCAAATCAAAGTCAAAATTATGAGCTGGGGACACAGTTTGATAAAACTATAGAAATGGCAGCATCAGAAGTCACACCACGTTGAAATCAAAGCATTTTTGAACATCACAAAGGAAACAATGTAATTAAAGATCTATGAGATGAGGTCATGCTCAAAATGAATACTTAGTCGTGTTAGAAACATTTAGATTATAGGTACCTTTTACAATCCAAGTGAAATAAAAGTTACTTTACAATAAAGTAATAAAAACTTTAACTGTTAGAAAGATATATAAACGCTGAGAAAGGAGCAGAGAAGAAACAAGAGTCAGCTCAGAGTCAGCTCTCATAGCTCGGTCATGGGAAAGGGACAGAGCAAAGCAGCCGAGCTAAAACAGCTAATATATCTAATGAAGACCAGAATTTAGAGAGGAGGTAGAGTCAGCTCAGAACCAGCTCTCATAGCTCAGTACATGGGAAAGATGGAGCATCGTAACCAAGCAAAACAGCTAATACATCTGAGGAAGACCAAAAGCTAAAGAAGAGTGATTGTCAAGGTGGGCCTGAAGGTCCCTTCACCCAACCAGGAGAATCCAGAAGCAAAATCTTTTTACTTTTCTGTAAAGGCAGTGATTGCATCTTTTTAAAAGAAGAAATATAAGAATAAAATAACAAAGTTTTAACCTGACACAGTGGTTATTACAAAGCCTACTTTACTTAGCAACGCAGGACCCAGGATACCGATGCTACTAAAGTGGTAAGTAGGTAAAATTCTTCTGTGAAGGTATGGGTTATACCGGGGGATAACTTGAAAATATAGTTTGACCTGAATAGCACCCACCTAAGTCTGCATCGGAGTCAGGGAGTGAGAATCCCTGTTCACCATTTAGAATATCAACACTTTTTGGTATAAGGGGAGTTCTAAGAATAGTGGTGAGTTTTTAACTTCAGCCTGCTCTGCAATTCATTATGATCACGGCTTATCATCCAACTCTTTTCACAGTGACTTCACTGCAGTGTTAATGCAAGCCTACTTGTGGCAATAAAGATTATTATTGTTATTATTACTAAGATTTGCAGTGTAGGTGAATTGGCCACGCTAAATTGCTCCTTAATTGGAAAAAAAATTGGGTACTTCAAATTTTAAAAAAATCTAATCTACTGAATATCTGGGGCCCCAGCACCGATCTCTGCGGTACCCCACTAGGCACTGCCTGCCAGTTTGGAAAAAAACATGAATTCCTCTTTGTTTCCTGTCTGCCAACCAGTTTTCTATCTATCTCAATACACTGCCCTAATCCCATGTGCTTTAATTTTACACACTAATCTCTTTTGGGTGATTTTGTCAAAAGCTACCTGAAAATCCAAATATACCACATCCACTGGCTCCCCCTCGTTAACTCTACCAGTTACACCCTCGAAGAATTCCAGTCGATTTAGTCAAGCATGATTTCTCCTTCATAAATCCATGCTGACTCTGTCCGATCCTGCCACTGGTTTCTCAGTACTTTGCTTTAAAACCTTTGATAATGGATTCTAGAATTTTCCCCACTGTCGATGTCAGGCATACTGCCCTATAATTCCCAGTTTTCTCTCTCTCTCATTTTAAAGAGTGGAATTATATAAGCCACCCTCCAATCTGCAGGAACTGTTCCAGAGTCTATAGAATCCTGGAAGATGACCACCAATATATCCACTATTTCTAGAGCCTGAAGTACTTTGGTTGCAGATTATCAGGCCCTGGGGATTTACCAGCCTTCAGTCCCATCAATTTCCCCAACACCATTTCTCTCCTAATATTGATCTCCTTCAGTTCCTCCCTCTCACTAAATCCTGCCTTCCCCAACATTTCTGGTATCTGATTTATGAAGACAGGACCAAAGTATGTATTTATTTGCTCGCCCATTTCTTTGTCCCCAATTATACATTCCCCTGTTTCTGACTGTAAGGAACCTACATTTGTCTTCCACAATCTTTTTCTCTTCACATACCGATAGAAACTTTTACAATCAGCCTAATTTCCTGTTTTATGCCATTTCCAACATCATCACTGCGGTTTGGGGGTCTAGATATGATGCTCACTAATTTTTTTGCCCCTTGGTGTTTCTCAGTTCTACCCATACAGATTCCACATTGTTGGAGCTAATATCCTTCCTCAGTATTGCATTAATTTCCTCTTTAACCAGCACTGCCACTCCACTGCCTTTTCCTTATTGCCTGTCCTTCCTAAATACTGAATATATTCAGTTCCCATCCCTGGTCATCCTGCAGCCATCTCTCCATAATCCCGATTATCTCACACCCATTTACGTCTATTTGCACAATTCACTTGGTTATGCCGTCTGCAGTCACACCAGCGAGTTCATACTGGAGAGAGGCCATTCACCTGCTCGCAATGTGCGAAGGGATTTTGTAATTTCTCGCACTTTGAGACACCAACAAGTTCACAACTGATTACAGGGATTGGATTCTGCTGTTATTGTTTCTGTTCTCAATTACATCCAGGACTGAATTTTGTTCATTCTGTAGGTCAGTGGGGATGGTCAGAGGGTTTCTTTCTGCTGGATTGGCCAGTCTCTCAGCTTCTTCTCCAATGGACTGATTCTCTCTGAACCTTCTTGCGAATATCTGGTTGCACATTTCACAAGGATCGAAGAGCGAAAGGGTGTTTGGAGGTTAGAACATAGAACAGTACAGCACAGAACAGGCCCTTCGGCCCTCGATGTTGTGCCGAGCAATGACCACCCCAGTCAAACCCACGTATCCACCCTATACCCGTTACCCAACAACCCCCCCTCCCTCCCCCCTCCCCCCCCTTTCATCTGCTCTGAGCGTGGGAAGACATTCACTTTTTCATCCAACCTGCAGAGACACCAGCAGTTTCACTTATGATTACAGGGGGCAGCACGGTGGCACAGTGGTTAGCATTGCAGCCTACGGCGCTGAGGACCCGGGTTCGAATCCTGGTCCTGGGTCACTGTCCGTCTGGAGTTTGCACATTCTCCCTGTGTCTGCGTGGGTTTCGCCCCCACAACCCAAAGATGTGCAGGTTAGGTGAATTGGCCATGCTAAATTGCCCCTTAATTGGAAAAAATAATTGGGTACTCTAAATTTATTTTTTTTTAAACTTATGATTACAGGGCTGGGATTCTGCTGCTGTTTATGTCGTCCAGAACTGAACCATGTTCATTCTGATAGTTGGGTTGATTTTTAATTACCAGTGGGGGTGGGAACGGGTGCTGGTGTGATGTGAAAATTACTTTCCTGGTCTGTGACACTGGATCTGCAGCCTCTGAGACCGTTTGTAATTTTCAAAAGGCTGGTAGAGGGGAGGAAATGAGAAACCTGCTCACTCCAATAAATAGCAATTTAAGCTCATCGATGAACTTGTTATGAAAATGAAATATGAAGCCTGGAACAAAATGTGATTGTTAATCTGTTTTTTGCATGAAGTTAGACAGTGTGGTGCATGTTGAAATGAAACGAAAATGAAAATCGCTTATTGTCACGAGTAGGCTTCAATGAAGTTACTGTGAAAAGCCCCTAGTCGCCACATTCCGGCGCCTGTTCGGGGAGGCTGGTACGGGCATGTTATTGCACAGCTGTCAGAGTCACTGTGGGTCAAAACATGGTTTGTTTTCATGTAATTTTCTTTAAAATTGAGGGATAAACTAGCACATAGTCTGCTCTGTATTCACCTGGTCCTTTCAGGAGCTGCCTGCTTCCCTCGCCAAAACAGCAGTCCCCAAAATGGCTGCTGCCTGCATTTGGGGTTGGAGGTGAACTCAGCTCTTGCTCAATCATTTACAATTTACATTTAACCTGGTGTCACGAGAATGTTGCAGTTCAGTTGCAGGGTTCAAACCTGGAACCCATCCAGTATCAGGTTCCCCGACACCACATTGAAAGTCCAGCTCTTGGAGCTGATTTCTGTTGATGTGGACCCCTATAATGGGGCTGGAGTTTAATATTCTAGATATTAATATTAAATGTGAAATAAATCAGTTTGGTGTCAAACCCACACTGTGTCGAGTATTTGTTTCCTCCCAAGATAAAAGATAAAAGGAGACTAATTGAAATGCTGTTCTCGACTGTTCCACTTTGAGCCATTTCTCCTTTGTCAAAGAAAGACTTGTATTTTGTGGAACCTTTCCTGAACTCAGGATGTCCCTGGCATTTTACAGCCAATTTAATTCCTTTGAAGTGCAGTCAATGTTGTAATATAGGAAATACAGCAGCTAATTTGTGCACAGCAAGATCTCATAGACTGCAACACGCTCAGACCCAGTGTGTTAGCTTTGTTACAAAGCCATTGGAGTAAAAGATTCCACTACAGCTAAACAGGGCAGTCCTGAGGCCTCCGCTGGAGTACTGTCCACAGGTTCTGTCTCCTTACCCAGGGATGGACATACTTACTGAGGGGTTGTTGAGGATCGGTTCATTGGACTGGTTACAGGAGTGAGGGGATTGTCCCAAGAGGAGAAATTGAGTTGACTTGGCCATTATTGAGTGGAGATGGTTAGGTTCTCTCTAGTTGGAGATGGTCATTGCCTGGCACTTAAACCAAGATTTTGATCATCGTTAATATTATGATTTCAGTTCAGCATCTAATTCTGAGTGGACTTTAGGTATTATGTTAATTTTTGAATCCTTGCATGTTCACCATAAGACATAGGAGCAGAATTAGGCCACTTGGCCCATCGCGTCTGCTCTGCCATTCAGTCATGGCTGATATTTTCTCATCCCCCTTCTCCCCATAACCCCTGATCCCCTTATTAATCAAGAACCTATCTATCTCTGTCTTAAAGACACTCAGTGATTTGGCCTCCACAGCCTTCTGCGGCAAAGAGTTCCACAGATTCACCACCCTCTGGCTGAAAAAAATCCTTCTCATCTCTGTTTTAAAGGATCGTCCCTTTAATCTGAGATGGTGTCCTCTAGTTCTAGTTTTTCCTACAAGTGGAAACATCTTCTCCACGTCCACTCTATCCAGGCCTCGCAGTATCTTGTTCGCTTCAATAAGATCCCCTCTCATCCTTCTGAACTCCAACGAGTACAGACCAAGAGTCCTCAAACGTTCCTCATACGACAAGTTCTTCATTCCAGGGATCATTGTTGTGAACCTCCTCTGGACCCTTTCCAAGGCCAGCACATCCTTCCTTAGATATGGGGCCCAAAACTGCTCACAATACTCCACATGGGGTCCAACCAGAGCCTTACTCAGCCTCAGAAGTACATCCCAGGTCACAGTGCCATATAGGTTTTTCTAACTGGCGTCAATAGTCTACCATTAATAAATTGATCTTTTAAATAATGCTGCTGCCTCATAAAATTGAGCATTTGCATACTATAACCGTTTTGCATTTAACATACATTAATTCATATTGCATTATGGGCTTGAAAACAACACTTTTTTGTTGCACATATTCTTGCAAAAGGAATTAGTTATCGTGTGGGATCACCAAAATACAACTAACACCAATAGGTGGACAATGCATGAGTTAGAATTGGAATGCCAATTCACTTCTGGATTTGAGACAAGAACATATTATTATAAAAGCAAATTACTGCGGATGCTGGAATCTGAAACGAGAGGGAAAATCTCAGCAAGTCTGGCAGCATCTGTAGGGAGAGAAAAGTGCTAACGTTTCGAGTCCGATGACTCTTTGTCAAAGCTAACACGTGGGTTTGAGTAGGGTGATCATTGCTCGGCACAACATCGAGGGCCGAAGGGCCTGTTCTGTGCTGTACTGTTCTATGTTCTAACAGACAGAGTGGGAAATATTTATACTGTTGGGTGAGAATGAAAGATGAGTCATAGCCACAGAAACCCAGGGAAACCGGGTGCTAATGGCCACAGATACCAAGGTGAAAGAGTGCTAATGGCAGTCCCCAGAGAGGACAAAAGATGTGAAAGGTCAAACAGCAGGGAAACTAACATCAGAGAAGGTGTGGGGGAGGGGAAGGGGGAAGCAAAGAGGAGAAAGGTACAGGAAAGAAAGAAATGGTAAAAAAGTTAAAATGAAATGAAAACAAATGGGTCGAGGTGGGGCTGATCATCTGAAGTTGTTGAATTCAATGTTCAGGCTGGAAGGCTGTAGCGTGCCTAGCCGGAAGATGAGATGTTGTTCCTCCAGTTTGTGTTGCACTTCACTGGAACATTGCAGCAGGCCAAGACCAGACATGTGGGCATGGGAGCTTTTGTTAAAATGGGAAGCAACAGGAAGGTCAGGATCCTGAATGCGCACAGACCGAAGATGCTCAGCAAAGCGATCACCCAGTCTGCATTTGGTCTCTCCGATATAGAGGAGACCACATTGGGAGCAGCGAATGCAATAGACCAGGGGTGGGCAAACTTTTCCGTGCAAGGGCCACATTCAGAAATTCACAATTTTAAAGGGCCGCATAGTATATTAATTAATAGTCCCGGTTGTAACCAATTAGCGTGCGGCATATACCTCAGCGCTTCCCCCGGCGGCATCCTGCCTTTAGCCCTCTTTTTCTCTACTTTTCAAAAATGGCGCTTCACCCGGTTATGATTCTGGGCGCCTCATGTAGAACATAGAACAGTACAGCACAGAACATGCCCTTTGGCCCTCGATGTTGTGCCGAGCAATGATCACCCTACTCAAGTCAATGTATCCACCCTATACCGGTAACCCAATTAAACTTATTTTTTTTTAAAAAACGCATGCGGGCCGTAGTTTGCCCACCCCTGCAATAGACCAAATTGAAAGAGGTGCAAGTGAAACGCTGCTTAACCTGGAATGAGTGTTTTGGGCCTAGAATGTTAAGCATGGAAGAGGTAAAGGGGCAGGTGTTACACCTTCTGCGATTGCATGGGAAGGTGCCATGGGTGATGGGAGAGGTACTGGTTATGGTGGAGGAGTGGACTAGATTATCTCGGAGGGAACGGTCTCTGCGGAATGTTGACAGAGGGAGTGAAGAGAAGATGTGTTTGGTGGTGACATCACGCTGGAGTTGGCGAAAATGGCGGCGGATTATGCTTTGCATACAGAGGCTGGTGGGATGAAATGTGAGAACGAGGGGGACTCTATCCTTGTTCTGGGAGGGAGTGGAGGGGGCGAGGGTTGTGGCGCAGGAGATGGACAGCACCCTGTTGAGGGCCCTGTCCACAACTGTAGGTGGGAAATCACAGTCGAGGAAGAAGGAACACATTTCCAAAGCACCATTTTGGAAAGTGGCATCGTTGGAACAAATGTGACGGAGGCGAAGGAGTTGAGAGAAAGGGATGGAGTCCTTACAGGGTGTAGGGTGTGAAGAGCTGTAGTCCAGATAGCTGTGGGAGTCAGTGGGCTTGTAGTGGATATTAGTGGACGGTCTATTGCCGGAAATGGAGACAGAAAGATCAAGGAAAGGAAGGGGAGTATCTGAGATTGTCCAGGTGAAAGTGATGGACGGGTGGAACTGGAAGCAAAGTTGATGAATTTTTCCAATTCCGGGCGAGAGCATGACGCGGCACCAAAATAGTCATCAATGTATCGGTAAAGGAGTTGTGGCAGGGGGCCCGGATAGGCCTGGAACAAGGAATGTTCCACATACCCCATAAAAAGGCAAGCGTAGCTCGGACCCATGCAGGTACCCATTGCTACACCTTTGATTTGGAGAAAGTAAGATGAGTTAAAGGAGAAGTTGTTGAGAGATAGACATATTTTTATAACTCAGTGTAGGATATATCTGAAGCTCAAGAATATGAAACACAACGAAAGGTACATAAAACAACTAATGATGCCATTGATGAGTTTGATTTTGAGAACTTCTGTAGGCAGATATGTTTTACCTTTTGAAGTGGATTTAGCATAAGAAACCATTCAAGAAATTGACCTTTCTATCGTCGCATTTAGTTTTGGTAGACCTTAGTTATTCAAAGTGTTATACACAGAATTATTAAAAAAAGATCTATGTACAGTAAGACCTGATGCGAACAAAAATGTATTTTAACTAAGGTTATATCAAGTGCAGTATGTTGAATTAAGTCATTACATCTGTATATTACATGTTAGTTCACAAATCCCGATATCCACTCCTCCAAGTTTGAGGACTCTGGGTCTGTACTCTGGAGTTTAGAAGGAAGAGCGGGGATCTTATTGAGACTTACAGGATACTGAGAGGCCAAGATAGAGTGGACATAGAGAGGATGTTTCCACAAGTAGGGAAAACTAGAAACAGAGGACACAATCTCAGACTAAAGGGACAATCCTTTAAAACACAGATGAGGTATTTCTTAAGAGGGTGGTGAATTTGTGGAACTCTTTGCCGCAGAAGGCTGTGGAGGCCAAATCACTGAGTGTCTTTAAGACAGATATAGATAGGTTCTTGATTAATAAAGGGTCAGAGATTATGGGGTGAAAGTAGGAGAATGGGGATGAGAAAAATGTCAGCCATGATTGAATGGGGGAGCAGACTCGATGGGCCGAATGGCCTAATTCTGCTTCTATGTCTTCTGGTCTATTGGTTACAAATTAGTTAAACCTGGGCACATAGCCCTTTCTAGACATGTCTG
Organism: Scyliorhinus canicula; assembly: GCF_902713615.1. Lineage (NCBI taxonomy): Eukaryota > Metazoa > Chordata > Chondrichthyes > Carcharhiniformes > Scyliorhinidae > Scyliorhinus > Scyliorhinus canicula. The sequence continues at coordinate 41,959 of NW_024055478.1, forward strand.
AATGTAATTACAGTTATCCACCAGTTCAGCACCAATGGGGAGAGATATTGCACAAAACAAGTAACATCCAGTAATTCACTGTAAATCAGCACGAATGGATGGTGAATATCCATTACAGCAGGACCAGAGCCTGAGGTTAGAAATCGGTGAGTTTACTTTCAGAGTAATTCCTTCAATATCTGACAAACTAATAGCTTTGAACAGCCCGTCTATCAAATAGCTCAAGCCTCCTTGTGATTACAAATATTCAGCCCCATCCTCGAGTTACAGAACATACTTTCCTCCTGTCAATGTAGAGCTGCAGGATTGGATTGTTTATTGTTCACCTTCGGTTCAGCGCAGTCTCTGTGTGATTTAAATTTCAAAAGAGGTTTGCGGATATAATGCTTTATTCACACATGATTTGATGTGATATGGTCCCTGCTCAGTCTAAACTGGGCAAATGACATTAGAGATCAACCCCAAATGTCAGAATAAACATGATTCAGTCCAGGATCTGATTAACAGCAGCAATACCTGCAAATGTGAACTCGCTGGTGTCACCAGGTGTGATAAGCGAACAAATCCATTTCGATACTCAGAGCAGGTGAATGGTCTCTCCCCAGTGTGAGTGCGCTGGTGTACAGTGAGATGAGATGATCGTCTGAACCCAGTCCCACATTGAGAGCACCTGAACGGTTTTGCCTCAGTGTGAACACGTTGATGGTATTGCAGATCTACAGAACTTTTAAAGCACTTCCCAAACTCTGGACATTTAAAAGGTCTCTCGTCAGTGTGAATTCATTGGTGTGTCAGAAGGTGGGGTGATGTCCTGAACCTCCTCCCACACTGAGCAGCTGAACGGTGCTTACCTGGTGTGAATACGCTGGTGCTCCCTCAGTCCCGTGGGTTTCAAAGCTCTTCTCACAGTCGGAGCATTTAAACTCTCTCCTGTCTGTGACTGTGACTGAATCTGTTCCACACACAGAGCAGGTGAATGGCCTCTCCCCGGTGTGTCTGCATCAATGTGTTTCCTGCTCAGACGGGGGATCTGAATCCCTTTCCATGGTCCCACATTTCCACGGCTTTTCCCTGGTATTAACAGGGTTTTTTGCTGCCATGTTTAAAGGTCGAGATATCCAGGTCCTAATGAACAGAGCAACTCTGGCAGATTTTGATAAGATGTTTGGTTTGACTTTCCCCGAGTGTAAATCCTTCGAAAACCTGTAAAACTATTTGAACAAACATGGGAAATTTAAAGAGAGCCCACCAAAACACAAAGGCACGTTGTGAAATTGAGCTGAATGAATCTGGTCATTCTTGGGGCCGGCACTGGGAAAAGTGACCATGAAAACTGCTGGATTTTTATAAAATCCCAATTGGTCACTGATGTCCTTCAGGAAAGGGAACCTGGCACCCAGTCTGGATCTAAACAAGACTCTGGCCTCTATGGGAACAGAAATCTTATTGGAGGGATTCAAACCTGGAGTTCGGGAAAGATGGGTTTGGGCGGTAAGAGAATTTGGAGGGGAAATGGTGCATAGAGATGGAGCGGTTGTTTGCAAGGACAGTGGGTGAAAAGTTGTTTTCATTGAGGAGGTGATGATGGCAGATTTGAAGGAAAGAGGTTCAGTATCTGAAGAGAGAGAACTATGAAGAAAGTCAGTGAACATGGGGAGTTTGGATTGTCAGTAGTTTAATGGGAATAGGGCCAATGGAACACGAGTGGGTCTAATGGATAAGGTGAATCCTGATAGGGCATGAGGGGAGATGGGAGTGAAACGAGAGAAAGATGTGGGTTCAGGGCTCGGGAAAGGGGAAACTTCAGAGACAGTTTGGTCCAGTGGAAGGAGGCAAATGGCAGAGATAGCTGATCAGATTGTCTCAATCTTGTGATAAAGAAGCTCCATGAGCTACTCACACTTGTTGTTCAAGGTGAGGATGGAGGAGACAGGGAGAGTGCTTAAAAAAAAACAGACTTGTGTTAGAGATATTTTGGTAGTTAATACAAAGCTGAGTTATTTTCCATTTAACTTCAATTTCCTGAAACCAGTCTTAAAGGGAGACTTGAACAGTCCCTCAACACTAGGAACACGTTGATTATACATCATTTAAAAGGTCTCTTCACACTGGGAACGCGCTGTTCTTTCAGCAGATACGATGACTAAGTGAATCCATCCCTTCATTCGGGGCAGGTGAACGGTATCTCCTCATGGAGACCTCGCTCTTGTGTTAGAAGGGTGGCTGTCTGAATTAATCCCTTCCCGAACACTAAGGTGAATGGTCTCTTTACACTGTGAGCTCGCTGGTGTCTCAGCAGGTTGGATGACTGAGTGAATGTCTTCCCACACTTGGAGCAGGTGAACGGCCTCTCCCCAGTGTGAACTCGCTGGTGTGTAATGAGGTCAGATGATCGCCTGAACCCAGTCCCACAGTCAGCGCACGTGAACGGCCTCTCGTCAGTGTGAGCACGTTGATGGGACACCAAGTCCCAGGAACATTTAAAGCACTGCCCACAATCCGGGCATTTAAAAGGTCTCTCATCAGTGTGAACTTGCTTGTGTCTCTGCAGATGGGCTGACCGAGTGAATCCCTTTCCACAGATGGAGCAGGTGAATGGTCTCTCCCCTGTGTGAATTCGCTGGTGTGTCAGCAGATCAGACGACAGAGTGAATCCCTTCCCACACTCGGAGCAGGTGAATGGCCTCTCCCCAGTGTGAACTCTCTGGTGTGTTAGTAGGTCAGATGACCGAGTGAATCTCTTCCCACATTTGGAGCAGGTGAATGGCCTCTCCCCAGTGTGAATTCGCTGGTGTGTCAGCAGATTGGTTGAATTAATGAAACCCTTCCCACACTGTGAGCAGGTGAACGGCCTCTCCCCAGTGTGAACTCGCTGGTGTGTCAGTAGAGTGGATGACTGAGTGAATCCCATCCCACACACTGAGCAGGTGAATGGCCTCTCCCCAGTGTGAATGCGTTGATGAGTTTCAAGCTTCGACTGGTAATTGAATCCCTTCCCACAGTCCCCACATTTCCACGGTGTCTCCCCGTTGTGACTGCATTTATGTTGTGAGAGGTCAGATGATTGGTTGAAGTCTTGTCCACACACACAACACGTGGACGGTTTCTCCCCACTGTGAATGGTGGTTTTTCCTTCCATGTTCAAAATCCAATGATGTTCAGGTTAAATGGGGACTAATCTTGATGTAATCAGATCTTGATGTAATGTTCAGTTTGAGTTTCCCAACTGCAAATTCGCTCGAATACTCTGTGAAATTGATTTAAAACAGACAAAAGAGAGTGAGAGAGAACCCACAAAAACGCAAAGGCAGGTTGTGAAATTGAGCTGAATGAATCTGGGCATTTGAGGGGCCGGCACTGGGAAAACGTTACATTGAAAACTGCTGGATTGTCATAAACACCCAACTGGTTCATTAATGTCCTTCAGGAAAAGGAACCTACCATCAGCATTCCTGGGCCGACAGAAGGCTGTGGCCTCGATGTGAAGAGGAGAGAGGGGCGGTAAGAGAAAAGAGAGAGGGAATGAGAGAGAGAGAAGGGAGGGAGGGAGAGAGGCAAGCAGTGAAGGAGAGAGATTGGGTATTTCTCAACCAGAACTTTGACAGATTCTAACTTGGAAATATATCACTGTTCCTTCAAGGTCTTTGGGTAAAAATCATTGAATTCCCTCTTTAACAGCACTCTGGGTGTACCTACCCAACATGGACTGTAGCGATTCAGGAAAGTAGCTCACCACCACCTTCTCAAAGGCAATTAGGGATGGGCAATGAATGTCCCAGCTAGCAATGCCCAAATCTCTTGTATTCATTTTTTAAAAATCAAGACTGCATATTTTCAGCTCAGTAACATTGCCAGCCTCCAGCCTTTTCTCAGCTCATTTGCTTCTGAAACTCTCATCTATTCTTTTTATTTCCTCTAGACCCGACTATCCTTTTTTTTTAAAATTTAGATTACCCAATTATTTTTTCCAATTAAGGGGCAATTTAGCATGGCCAATCCACCTACTCTGCACATTTTTGGGTTGTGGGGGTGAAACCCACGCAGACGTGGGGAGAATGTGCAAATTCCACACGGACAGTGACCCAGAGCCGGGATCGAACCTGGGACCTCAGCGCCATGAGGCGGTTGTGCTAACCACTAGGCCACCATGCTGCCCCGACCCGACTATCCTAACGCACCCTGGGATGACCTCCCACATTCAACCTCCCTGTAATATTGAGTTCATCCAAAACTCTGTTTACTCACACCAAGACGTGGTCACCCACCTTCCCTGTGCCCACTGACTTATAAAATCTCTCGTTTAAGAAGCACCTTTTCCTCCAGAGTTGTGTCTCCCTATCTCTGTTATCTCATCCAGCCATGGAGTTATTTACTTTAATCTAATTCACGACTCAGAGATAGACAATTGTTAATCAGGAAGGGGATCAAGGTTATGGGGATAAGACAGGAAAGTGGAGTTGAGGGTATTAGATCAGCCACAATTTCATGGAATAGCAGGGCAGACTCGATGGGCCGAATAGCCTACTTCTGCTTTGCATCTTACATCTTATGGTCATGAGCATTTGCAATATTAATCACTCTATGACAGGTGGCGGTTCTTTCAGTTGCCTGATAGCCAAGCTCTGGAAATTCTTCCTGAAATCTCTCCTGGTCACTCTTTCACTTTCCTATTTTAAGACCCTCCTTAAAACCTACCTTGTGTACAAGCTTTTGTCCACCTGCCCTGGTATCTCTCTGTGTGGCTCAGTGTCAAATGTTGCTTTGGATTGGGCAACATCTCGATGCCTCATAAAACAATGCATCGAATTGGGGCATGTTTCCCTCTTTCAAATCCTCGACATATTGCATAATTACTCTCGGTGCCTGAGGATGCACCAGGATGTCCATCACCCCCTGAACCAGTGTCGCCTCTGCGTCCACCTGAATCCAGCTCTTAGAACAGAAAGGTCCCAATGGAAACTCTCCCCTGGTCACCGGGACCCTGAGGCCCCACCCACACTATTGCGTCACATAACGGCGCATGCGCGTCACTCCCCACTGATCCAAGGTGGCGGCCGTTTACCTGGGCCTGTTCCTGGGGAAAAGCCTGGGTGTTACAAACCCAGGTTCTTATTGAGGTTGTGAGACCTGCACTGGGTGTTTATGAAGCCTCGGCTCCCTCCCCACCCCCACTCCCGGCTCCCTCCCCACCCCCACTCCGGCTCCCTCCCCACCCCCACTCCCGGCTCCATTCCTCCCCCCGGCCCACCGACTCTCACCCGTTCAGTAAAGCGTCTCCCGCACGCACAGGGCCCCGAGCAAAGTGACACTGCGCATGCTCCACATACAGCCCAGCTTTCCACCTGCGCATTTGGTTCCTGTGGAGTGAATGGGGCACTTCCACACCCGCAAGGAATGCTGGGTAATTACGGCGCCACAGAAGTGAATGCAAAAAAAATAAATGTGTTACCCAATTGAAATTAATTGCTTTTCAAAAAATTCAGACTCATTTTTGTGAATAGGTGCTCGCTTATATATATATATATATATATTTGAATATTTCTAATTAAGGGGCAATTTAACATGTATAATTTAACGACCATACACATTTTCTTGAGATGTGGGGGTAAAACCCATGCAGACACGGATGTGACCCGGGGCCAGGATTGAACACAGGTTCTCGAAAACAGTGCTAACTGCTGCACCACCGTTCCATCCCAGTGCTCTCTTATATTTCATTTCTGGTTATGTCCCGGAATAATTGCTTTCCCTCTCTTTTCTCTCTATTCCCTGACATTGACTGTTCATTCCATTATAGGAGGAAATCATGCGGCTCTTCATCCCTGTGCTGGCTCTTTGGACATTCAATCCAATTACTTATACACATCAGGCGGCACTGTCAGAACAATATCTATTTGACATATCAGATGTGGAGTTGCCGGCGTTGGACTGGAGTGGACACAATAAGACGTCTTACAACACCAGGTACAAGTCCAACAGTTTTGTTTGGAGTCACTAGCTTTTGGAGCGCAGCTCCTTCATCAAGGCAAAAGGTGAATGGAGAAGGTCTTTCAACATATCAGATCGAAGATCTACAGTCCTGCCACATCATGAATTGTGGTGCAATTAAACAGCTCACTGGAGGAGGAGGATCCACAAATATCCCCATCCTCAATGATGGAGGAAACTAGCACATTTGTGCAAAAAGGCAAAGCTGAAGCATTCGCAGTAATCTTCAGCCAAAAGTGCTGAGTGGGTGATCCGGCTTGGTTTCCTCGGAGATCTCCAACATCATAGATGCCACTCTTCAGCCAATTTGATTCACAACATGTGATATCAAGAAATGGCTGAAGGCAGCGAATACTGCAAAAATATTATTCTGTCATTACTACTGAAGACTTGTGCCATACCCCTAGCAAAGCTGTTCTAATAAAGCTAGAACACTGGCATCTACCCAGCAACTGGATGGTAGCACAGTGGCTAGCACTGTTGCTTTGCAGAACCAGGGTCCCAGGTTCGGTTCCTGGCTTGGGTCACTGCCTGTGCGGAGTCTGCATGTTCTCCCCGTGTCTGCGTGGGTTTCCTCCGGGTGCTCCGGTTTCCTTCCATAAGTCCCAAAAACGTGATGTTAGGTAATTTGAACATTCTGAATTTTCCCTCTGTGTACCTGAACAGGCACTGGAGTGTGGCGACTAGGGGCTTTTCAAGTAACTTAATTGCAGTGTTAATGTAAACCTACTTATTTTTATTATATGTGGAAAATGTGGAGATAGAGAACCTAGCGGAGTGGTGTAACGACAACAATCTCTCCCTCAATGCCAGCAAAACTAAAGAGCTGGTCATCGACTTCAGGAAGCAAAGTACTGTACACACCCCTGTCAGCATCAACGGAGCCGAGGTAGAGATTATCATAGAATTTACAGTGCATTCGGCCCATCGAGTCTGCACCGGCCCTTGGAAAGAGCACCCTACCCAAGGTCAACACCTCCACCCTATCCCCATAACCCAGTAACCCCACCCAACACTAAGGGCAATTTTGGACACTAAGGGCAATTTAGCATGGCCAATCCACCTAACCTGCACATCTTTGGACTGTGGGAGGAAACCGGAGCACCCGGAGGAAACCCACGCACACACGGGGAGGATGTGCAGACTCCGCACAGACAGTGACCCAAGCCGGAATCGAACCTGGGACCCTGGAGCTGTGAAGCAATTGTGCTATCCACAATGCTACCGTGCTGCCCCATGGTGAGCAGTTTCAAATTGCTAGGGGTGCACATCACCAAAAACCTATCCTGGTCCACTCACGTCGACGCTATCACCAAGAAAGCACAACAGCGCCTATACTTCCTCAGGAAACTAAGGAAATTCGGCATGTCCACATCAACCCTTACCAACTTTTACAGATGCACTATAGAGAGCATCCTATCGGGCTGCATCACAGCCTGGTATGGCAACTGCTCGGCCCAGGACCGCAAGGAACTTCAGAGAGTCGTAAATACCGCCCAGTCCATCATACGAACCTGCCTTCCATCCATTGATTCCATCTACACCTCCCGCTGCCGGGGGAAAGCAGGCAGCATAATCAAGGATCCCTCCCACCCGGCTTACTCACTTTTCCAACTTCTTCCATCGGGCAGGAGATTCAGAAGTCTGAGAACACGCACGAACAGACTCAAAAACAGCTTCTTCCCCACTGTCACCAGACTCCTAAATGACCCTCTTATGGACTGACCTCATTAACACTACACCCATGTATGCTTCATCCGATGCCAATGCTTATGTAGTTACATTGTATATCTTGTGTTGCCCTATTATGTATTCTCATGTATTTTCTTGAATTCTGTTTAATTCCCTTTTCTCCCCATGTACTGAATGATCTGTTGAGCTGCTTGCAGAAAAATACTTTTCACTGTACCTCGGTACACGTGACAATAAACAAATCCAATCCAATCCAATCCAAATTGCCCCAGTGTGTCCTATACACAAAAATCAGGACAAATCCAACCTGACCAATTGCCACCCAATCAGTCTAGTATTCATCTTATCAGTAAAGTGATGGAAGGGGTCATCAACAACGCTTCAAGCGGGACTACTTAGCAATAACCTGCTCGTTGATGATCAATTTGGATTCCGCCAGGGTCACTCAGCTCCTGACCTCATTACAGCCTTGGGTCAAATATGGACAAAGAGCTGAACTCCAGAGGTGAGGTGAAAGTGACTGCCCTTGACATCAAGGCAGCATTTGACCGAGTATGGCATCAAGGAGCCTTAGCAAAGCTGGAGTCAATGGGAATCAGGGGAAAACTCTCTCCTGGTTGGAGTCATACCTGGCACAAAGGAAGACGGTTGCGATGGTTGGAGGTCAATCATCTCAGTTTCGGGACATCATTGCAGGAGCTCCTCAGGGTAGTATCCTAGGCCCAACCATCTTCAGTTGCTTCATCAATGACCTTCATTCATCATAAGGTCAGACGTGGGGATGTTTGCAGATGACTGCACAATGTTCAGCGCCATTTGTGACTCCTCAGACATTGAAGTAGGCCATGTCCAAATGAAGCAAGACCTGGACAATATACAGCGTTGGGTTGACAAGTGGCAAGTAACACTCGCAGCACATAAATGCCCGGCAATCATCTCCCATAAGTGAGAATCAAAAAATTGCCCCTTGACATTCAATGGCATTACTATCACTGAATCCCCACAATCAACATCCTGGGGGTTACCATTGATCACAAACTGAACTGGATTGGCCATATAAACACTGTGGCTACAAAAGCGGGCCCGAGGCAAGGAATCCTACGATGAATAACTCACCTCCTGACCCCCCCCACCCCCCGCAAAGCCTGTCCACCATCCACAAGGCACAAGTCATGAACGTGATGGGATACTCACCAGTTCCCTGGATGAATGCAGTATCAACAACACTCAAGAAGCTCAACACCATCCAGGGCAGAGCAGCCGTTTGATTTGCACCCCTTCCACAAGCATTCACTTCCTCCACCACTAGTGCAGAGTGGCAGCCGTGTGTACCATCTACAAGATACACTGCAGGATCTCACCAAGGCTCCTAGACAGCACTTTCATAGATTTCATAAAATTTGCAGTGCAGTAGGAGGCAATTCGACCCTTGCAATGGGCACCCTACATAAGCCCACACTTCCACCCTATCCCCATAACCCAGTATCCCAGCTAACCTTTTTGGGACACATAGGGCAATTTAGCATGGTCAATCCATCTAACCTGCACATCTTTGGACTGGAAGGAAACAGGACCACCTGGAGGAAACCGACGCTAACACAGGGAGAACATGCAAACCACACAGACAGTGACCAAAGCAGGAATCGAACCTGGGACCCTGGCGCTGTGAAGAAACAGTGCTAACCACTGTGGTACCATATCACCCATGACTGATGCCTGGGAACACCATCACTTTGAGGTTCCCCTCCCAGTCACTCACCATCCTGACTTGGAAATATATTGTCATTCTTTCACTGTCACTGAGTCAAAATCCTGGAAGTCCCTCCCTAACAGTACAGTAGTTGTACTATTAGGACTGCAACAGTTCAAGAAGGCAGCTCACCACCACTTTCTCAAGGGCAATTAGACAACAAATGCTGGCTGAGTAGTGAAGCCACATCCTGTAAACAAGGAATTTTTAAAAACTTCCCATTGTATCCTACCTGCTGCAGACTGGAGTAGATGGATGCTGCCAATCTCAATACTTTCAGGGGAAAACACCCCACCCATTGCTAACTCTTCAATAGAAGATTAAGTAATGTTATAATAATAATCTTTATTGTCACAAGTAGGCTTACATTAACACTGCAATGAAGTTACTGTGAAAATCCCCCAGTCGCCACATTCTGGCGCTTGTGTGCATACACAGAAGAAGAATTCAGAATATCCAATTCATCTAACAAGTCTCTCCGGACTTTTGTGGGAGAAAACCGGAGCACTCGGAGGAAACCCACGCAGACACAGGGAATATGTGCAGACTCTGCACAGACAGTTGCCCAAGCCAGAAATCTAACCTGAGTCCCTGGTGCTGTGAAGCAACAGTGCTAACCACTGTGCTGCCGTGTTGCCCCATTGTTACAAATATTGTTGAAAGAGGTGGGACTGCGAGCCTCATTGAGAAGGTCCATATGATGTTCTGGATTAGTTGGAGAAAACAAATATTAAATTGACTGGAAATGAAGAAAGAAAGGCAATATCTGTGTTATCATGGAGACCATGTAAACTGTACAAAATGAAAAATCCAATAACTCGATTTAATGCAATAATAATAATCTTTATTATTGTCACAAGTAGGCTTACAATAACACTGCAAGAAGTTACTGTGAAAATCCCCTAGTCGCCACATTCTGGTGCCTGTTCGGGTAGACAGAGGGAGAATTCAGAATGTCCAAATTACCTAACAGCACATCTTTCAGGACTTGTGGGAGGAAACTGCAGCACCCGGGGAAATCCACACAGACACAGGGAGGACGCGCAGACTCCGCACAGACAGTGACCCAAGCCAGAATTGAACCTGGGACCCTGGAGCTGTGAAGCAACAGTCTGCTATCACTGTGCTACCGTGCTGCCCATATAAATATTGTGTTAGGTTTTTCCATTAGGAACAAGTTGTAGATGACCATCGCACTCCTGGATTGTGCCCAGACTTAATGTCCCTTCCTGCCATACGATCCTCCCCAGATTGTCCTTTCTGAATCCCTGCCAGGCAATGATAAACACTCAGGTAGGAAAGACAAAAATCTACAAAAATGGGTTTGACACAAAGCTGATTTATTTGAGATATAACAAGAGTACTAAACACGATTAATTATTAACATCAGCAGAAAGAAACACCAAAAGTCAGAATGAACATGGTTTAGTCCGGACGTAGTTAACACCAGCAATAACAGCAGAATCCAACTCCTGCAGTCACTCGTGAACTCGCTGGTGTCTTACCAGGTTATTTGACTGAGCAAATCCCTTCCCACACTTTCAGGTAAACAATCTCTCACCAGTGTGAACTCACCGGTGTCTCAGAAAGTTGGATGAACGGGCAAATCCCTTCCCACATTCAAAGCAGGTGAACGGTCTCTCCCCAGTGTCTGCACGTTGGTGTGTCAGCATTTCACATCTGCTTTTAAAGCTCTTCTGACAGTCAGAACATTTAAATGGTCTATTGCTAGTATGAACAAGTTGGTGCGCAGTGAGGAGTGATGACCGATTGAATTTCTAACCACAGATGGAACAGGTGAATGGCCTCTCCCAAGTGTGAGCTTGCTTGAGTGTTCGAAGATCAGATGAATTTGTGAAACCTTACCCACAAACAGAGCAGGTGTACGATCTTTCCCCAGTGTGAATTCGCTTGTGTATCATGAAAAATGAAATGAAAATCACTTATTGTCACGAGTAGGCTTCAATGAAGTTTCTGTGAAAAGCCCCTAGTCGCCACATTCTGGCGCCTGTCCGGGGAGGCTGGTACGGGAATCGAACCGTGCTGCTGGCCTGCTTGGTCTGCTTTAAAAGCCAGCGATTTAGCCCAGTGAGCTAAACCAGCCCTAGCAGGTGGGATGAGCGAGCATATACCTTCCCACACTCGGAGCAGATAAATGGTCTCTCCGCCATATGACCCTGCTGCTGTGTCAGAAAGTCAGATGAATTAATGAATCCCTTCCCACACAGAGCAGGTGAACAGTGTTTATCCAGTGTGATTGCATTTATGAATTTGCAGTGTGGATGGATAACTGAATCCCTTCCTACAGTCCCTACATTTCCACAGTGTACCATGCTACAGGTGTCTCTCCAGGTTCATCACTTTGATTCTTGTTTACGCACAGATCGCGTGTATGGTTTACCCCCACTGTAAATGTTGTGATGTTTGTTTCAGGCTGTATTACTGGTTAAAGCTCTTTCCAGTCAGTTCATTGGAACACTCTCTCTCAGTGCGTGTGTATCTTGATGCTTTTCCAGTCACTCCGTTGTTTCAGATCCTTTCCCATAGACAGAACTAACATTCTCCTTCCACATCCAAAGGCTGATGATATTCAGATCCTGGGGCAGCATGGTAGCACAGTGGTTAGCACAGTTGTTTCACAGCTCTAGGGTCCCAGGTTCGATTCCTGGCTTGGGTCACTGTCTGCGTGGAGTCTGCACGTTCTCCCTGTGTTTGCGTGGGTTTCCTCTGGGTGCTCTGGTTTCTTCCCACAGACCAAAGATATGCAGGTTAGGTGGATTGGCCTTGATCAATTGTCCTTAGTGACCAAAAAAGATTAGGAGGGGTTATTGGGTTATGGGGATAGGGTGGAAGTGAGGGCTGAGGTGGGTCAGTGTAGACCCGATGGGCCGAACGGCCTCCTTCTGCACTGTATGTTCTCGGTTCTTTCCAACCCCCTGTAAAAGGAGTTTGCAGAATCCATCCAGGAGAGAAATTCACAATATTCTCCCCTCCTGCTGACAGAGATAACTGCGCATGCGCTCTGTTGCACACTGTCCTTGTTAACCCGGGCCTGTCACTCAGAGGTTGACCGGTCCGGTACAAACGCGGCACCACGACTTTCCTATTAGGGTATTAGGTAATTCACAAAGTATTTACAATGTCTCCTCCTCCACCCACTGGCTCCGTCGCTCCCACTGCACCTTCGCCGCCTCTGACCTGCCGCAGGTCGAAACAAACAAGGTTCTGGCCATTGCCGTCACTGGCACTGCGCATGCTCCGACATCCGAGCGGAGCTGCGCCTGCGTATTGGTCTCCTCTGGTATGGATAGGGGATATTCTCTATCGCGGCGAATGTTGGGTTTATATATCGCCATTGGCAGTCTCCATTCGTTTAGACTGATATTTTCATGTATTGAAGTGGAAACATGGGCATGAGGGCCAATAACCAAAATTTAGATTAAAAATAAGTGGATGTTCCTTCCATTATTCACCGGAAAGAAGGGGATTGTGGATCAGTGAAGAATCGAGATCATAAGATATCAAAGCAGAATTGGGCATTCAGCCCATCTAGTCTTATCCGCTGATTGATCTTTACTGATATATTCTTCATCCTCATTTTCATGCGTACTCCCGATAATCCCCGATTCCCTCATTAATCAAGACATCCCCTTATTAATCAAGAACACCAGATTTTGGATTGGATTGGATTGGATTTGTTTATTGTCATGTGTACCGAGGTACAGTGAAAAGTATTTTCTGCAAGCAGCTCAACAGATCATTAGAAAGGGAATTAACCAAAATTCAAGAAAATACATGAGAATACATAATAGGGCAACACAAGATATACAATGTACTACATAAGCATTGGCTCGGTTGAAGCATACAGGGTGTAGTGTTAATGAGGTCAGTAAATAAGAGGGTAATTTAGGAGTCTGGTGACAGTGGGGAAGAAGCTGTTTTTGAGTCTGTTCGTGCGTGTTCTCAGACTTCTGTATCTCCTGCCCGATGGAAGAAGTTGGAAAGTGAGTAAGCCGGGTGGGAGGGATCCTTGATTATGCTGCTCGCTTTCCCCCGGCAGCGGGAGGTGTAGATGGAATCAATGGATGGAGGCAGGTTCGTGTGATGGACTGGGCGGTATTCACGACTCTCTGAAGTTCCTTGCGATCCTGGGCCGAAGCAGTTGCCATACCAGGCTGTGATGCAGCCAGATAGGATGCTTTCTATAGTCCATCAGTAAAAGTTAGTAAGGGTTAATGTGGACATGCCGAATTTGCTTAGTTTCCTGAGGAAGTATAGATGCTGTTGTGCTTTCTTGGTGATAGCGTCGACGTGAGTGGACCAGGATAGATTTTTGGTGATGTGCACCCCTAGGAATTGAAACTGCTAACCATCTCCACCTCGGCTCCATTGATGCTGACAGGGGTGTGTACAGTACTTTGCGTCCTGAAGTCGATGACCAGCTCTTTAGTTTGCTGGCATTGAGGGAGAGATTGTTATCATTACACCACTCCACTAGGTTCTCTATCTCCCTCCTGTATTCGGACTCGTCATTATTGATCCGGCCCACTATGGTCGTATCGTCAGCAAACTTGTAGATGGAGTTGGAACCAAGTTTTGCCATGCAGTCGTGTGTGTACAGGGAGTAGAGTAGGGGGCTAAGTACGCAGCCTTGCGGGGCCCCGGTATTGAGGACTATTGTGGAGGAGGTGTTGGTGTCATTCTTACTGACTGTGATCTGTTGGTCAGAAAGTCAAGATCCAGTTGCAGAGTGGAGAGCCAAGTCCTAGGTTTTGGAGTTTTGATATGAGCTTGGCTGGGATTATGGTGTTGAAGGCGGAGCTGTAGTCAATAAACAGGAGTCTGATGTAGGAGTCCTTGTTTTCGAGATGCTCTAGGGATGAGTGTAGGCCAGGGAAATGGCGTCTGATGTGGACCGGTTGCGACGGTATTGTCAGGGCCTTCTGGTCTCCTGTGCTGTGGATTGGGGATATTCCCCACTGCAGGGGAATGCTGTGTAATACTCTCGTCATCAATGTCTCAATGAGTTTATAGTGATTTCTTTATGCTGAATGGAGAGATTAAAAAACAATGTCAATGATCTGACTGAGGTTGGAGCCAGTGGGCCAGCATATAAAATGAATGAATTAGTACAGAATCGGAAGGATCTACGCCATAGTCCCACCCTGGTTGTTGTAACAGCAACAATGACAGACCCAATGACGATGAACAGATGTGAACTCATTAATGTGCAGTATGTTGGGTTAACAAACAAGCTTTTCCCCGTGCAAAATATTTGCACAGTCAATCAAGCATCAAATCCTTTCAACTTTAAAAATTGGAGTGTGAACAATTGGATAAGATGAGTGAATCCCTTTGGACATGTGTAGTATATGAATGGTCCCTCTCCAATGTTTCTGTGTTGTTGCATCAGTAAACAGACGATCCCATGAATCCACAATTAGCTGCTGAATAGTCTTTTTGCAGAGTGACTGTATCCTTGAGGTTTCCGCCTGGAATGGCAAACAAAGAGCATCCATAATCAACAGTAACTACTTACATTTATAGAGCAAAAATTTGAAGCAATTAACAGAAATATTAAAACTCTCCATATTAAGGGAATCATTCCAACATGTCACGCTTGTGCCTTCAATGTCGTCCTCAAAACACTGCAATCATTTCTATGCAATAAAAGTGGAAGGTTCAGGTTTTACCAAAGTCAATCGGTGACTTTGTTAAATAGTCTTTTACATTGTACATTTTACATCAGAGCAGTGGACGGTCTTTCCAGTGTGAGCACGTTGGTGATTCAGATACATTTTTGCTTCTAAGCTCTTCTCAAAGTCGGTACACATAAAATGTCTTGTGTCAGAGTGAACATGTTGGTGTGAAGTGAGATGGGTTAGAGTTATAGAGTTTTACAGCACAAAACAAGGCCCTTTGTCCCATTGTGTCTGTGCCGGCTATCAAGCACCAATCTATTCTAATCTCAGTTTCAGGGATTATTAACATCAACTCAAACAAACTCCAGCTGTCAGAATGAACATGATTCTGTCCTGGATGTGATTTAGGCTCAGTCCTGGATGTGATTAACATCAATAACAGCAGAGTCCTGGAGGCACTTGTGAACTCGCTGATGTGTCTGCAGGGTGGATGACCGAATGAATCCCTTCCCACACAGGGAACAGACGAACGCTCCCTCCCTGCTGTGAATGCGCTGGTGTTCCAGCCGGAGGGAATGCTGAGTGAATCCCTTCCCACACACGGAGCAGGTGAACGGCCTCTCTCCAGTGTGACTGCGCTGGTGAATCAGCAGATCCATTTTGCCTTTGAAGCTCTTCTCACAGGCGGAACATTTAAAAGGTCGCGTGTCAGAGTGAACACGTTGGTGTGAAGTGAGGTGGGCAGACTGAGTGAATCCATTCCCAGACTTCAGGCAGGTGAATGGTCTTCCCCCCCCCCCCCCCCCCCCCAGTGTGAATGCTCTGGTATCTCATCGCGATTGATAACTGAGTGAATCCCTTCCCACTCACAGAACAAGTGAACTGTCTCACCCTTAGTGTGAACTTGCTGGTGATCCAATAGTTTGCGTAACTGAGTGAATCCCATCCCACACTTGGGGCAGGCAACTGGTTTCTCCCCAGTGTGAACTCGCTGGTGTAACAGAAAGCTGGATAACTGAGTGAATCCTTTCCCACACTCAGAGCAGGTGTACGGCCTCTCCCCGGTGTGAACTCGCTGGTGTGTCAGCAGATGTTCTTTTCTTTTAAAGCTCTTCTCACAGTCGGAATATTTAAAAGGTCTGGTGTCAGAGTGAACAAGTTGGTGTGTAGTGAGGTGGGTTAGTCGAGTGAACCTCTCCCCACACTCGGAGCAGGTGAATGGTCTTTCCCCGGTGTGACTGCACCGATGAATCTCCAGCACAGACGGGGATATGAATCCCTTCCCACAGTCCCCACACTTCCACGGTTTGTCCATGGTGCCGGTGTCCTTGTGCCTCTCCTTTTGGGGTTATGGGGAGAGGACACCTGTGTGGGGTGCTCTTTTGTAGGGTTAGTGCTAACTCGATGGGCCTAATGGCCCACGTCTGCACTGTAGGGATTCTGTGATGCTGCCAAACCTGTTGAGTTCATCCAGCATAGGGCAGCACTGTAGCACAGTGGTTACCACTGTTGCTTCACAGCTTCAGAGTCGAAGGTTTGATTCCCGGCTTGGGTCACTGTCTGTGCGGAATCTGCACGTTCCCCCCGTGTCTGCGTGGGTTTCCTCCGGGTGCTCTGGTCTCCTCCCAAAGTTCTGAAAGACGTGCTGTTAGGTAATTTGGACATTCTGAATTGTCCCTCAGTGTACCCGAACAGGCGCCGGAGTGTGGTGACTAGGGGATTTTCACAGCAACTTCATTGCAGTGTTAATGTCAGCCTACTTGTGACAATAATAAATATGATTATTATTTCCTGTTTTTACTCTATATTACACACATTTTTAATCCACAAATTGTATTTATTGAACTACTATTCCATCAACTACCAGGAGCTCCGGAAGCGAGACGCGGCCAGGGAGATTGGGGGAGTGATGGATAGAGCTGGGAAGGTGGTGCGGATGGGGGTAGATGTCAATGGGGTCTTCAGGGACTTCTCTGGGGAACTGTACCGGTCTGAACCCCCGGTGGAGGGGGGTGGAATGGGGCGCTTCTTGGACAAGTTGCGATTCCCGAGGGTGGAAGAGGAGCAGGTGGAGGGACTAGGGGCGCCGATCAAGCTGGAGGAGGTGGTCAAAGGGATAGCGAGCATGCAGTCGGGGAAGGCGCCGGGGCCGGACGGGGTTCCGGCTGAATTCTATAAAAAATATTTGTACCTGTTGGGCCCTCTGTTGGTCCGGACCTTTAACGAGGTCCCCCAACTATGTCACGGGCGCTGATTTCCTTGACCCTGAAGCGGGACAAGGACCCTCTGCAGTGTGGATCATATAGGCCGATTTCGCTGCTGAACGCCGATGCTAAGCTGCTGGCTTGTGTGCCTGGGGTCATACATGAGGACCAGACGGGGTTTGTGAATTGAAGGCCTCTGAACACAAACATACGAGGGCTCCTCAACGTCATTATGATGCCGGCTGTGGAAGGGGAGGCGGAGATAGTGGTGGCATTAGACGCGGAGAAGGCCTTCGATAGGGTTGAGTGGGAGTACTTATGGGAGGTGTTGGAGAGGTTTGGGTTTGGGGAGGGGTTTATCCGGTGGGTGAGGCTGCTCTACGAGGCCCCGATGGCAAGTGTAGCCACAAATAGGAGGAGGTCGGAGTACTTTTGGCTGTATCGGGGGACGAGACAAGGGTGCCCCCTGTCCCCCTTGCTCTTCGCGTTGGCGACTGAGCCCCTGGCCATGGCACTGAGGGAGTCAGGGAACTGGAGGGGCCTGGTGCAGGGTGGGGAGGAGCATCGAGTGTCGCTGTACGCGGACGACCTGTTGTATGTGGCGGACCCGGTGGGGGGGATGCCGGAGGTGATGAGGATTCTTAGGGAATCCGGGGGTTTCTCAGGGTATAAGCTGAACCTGGGCAAGAGTGAGGTGTTTGTGGTGCATCCGGGGGATCAGGAGGAGGGGATTGGTAGGCTCCCATTGAAGCAGGCAGGGAAGAGCTTTAGGTACCTAGGGGTCCAGGTGGCGGGGAGCTGGGGGGCCCAGCACAAGCTCAACCTCACAAGATTGGTGGAGCAGATGGAGGAGGAGTTTAAGAGATGGGATATGTTACCGCTGTCACTGGTGGGGAGGGTGCAGTCCGTCAAGATGACGGTGCTCCCGAGGTTTTTGTTCCTGTTCCAGTGCCTCCCCATCCTTATCCCGAAGGCCTTTTTTAGGAGGGTCAACAGCAGTATCACGGGATTTGTGTGGGCACATGGGACTCCGAGGGTTCGAAGAGTGTTCCTGGAACGAGGCAGGGATAGGGGGGGGGCTGGCGTTGCCCAACCTCTGTGGGTACTACTGGGCGGCCAACGCAGCGATGGTGTGTAAGTGGGTAATGGACGATGAGGGGGCAGTGTGGAAGAGGATGGAGGCTGTGTCTTGTGTGGGCACGAGCCTGGCGGCGCTAGTAACGGCGCCGTTGCCGCTCCCTCCAACGAGATATACCACGAGACCGGTGGTGGCGGCTACCCTCAAAATTTGGGGGCAATGCAGACGGCACAGGGGAGAAATGGGGGGCTTGATGGAGGCCCCGATACGGGGGAACCATCGGTTCATCCCAGGGAGCATTGATGGCGGATTTCTGGGCTGGCACACGGCAGGGGTTAGGAGGTTGAGGGACCTGTTTGTGGAGGGGAGGTTCGCGAGCTTGGGGGAGTTAGAGGGGAAGTTTGGGCTCCCCCCGGGGAACATGTTTAGGTACATCCAGGTGAGGGCGTTTGCCAGGCAGCAGGTGGAGGGGTTCCCCCTGCTGCCCCCACGAGGGGTGCGGGATAGGGTGCTCTCGGGGGTGTGGGTCGGAGGAAGGAGGATCTCGGACATATACCGGGTAATGCAGGAGGTAGACGAGGCCTCGGTGGAGGAACTGAAGGGGAAATGGGAAGAGGAGCTGGGGGAGGAGATTGAGGAGGGGACGAGGGCGGATGCCCTGGAGAGAGTGAATTCCTCCTCTTCCTGTGCGAGGCTTAGCCTCATACAGTTCAAGGTGCTGCATAGGGCCCACATGACTGGGTCGAGGATGAGCAGGTTTTTCGGGGGAGAGGACATGTGTGCTAGGTGCTTGGGGAGCCCAGCGAACCACGCCCATATGTTTTGGGCATGCCCAGCGCTGGGGGAGTTTTGGAAGGGGGGTAGCAAGGACGGTGTCGAGGGTGGTGGGATCCAGGGTCAAGCCAGGCTGGGGACCCGCAATTTTTGGGGTTGCAGTGGAGCCGGGAGTGCAGGAGGCGATAGAGGCCGGTGTTCTGGCCTTTGCGTCCCTAGTAGCCCGGCAGAGGATCTTGCTCCAATGGAAGGATGCGAGGCCCCCAAGCGTGGAGTCCTGGATCTCTTGATATGGCGGGGTTCATTCAATTGGAGAGGGTGAAATTTGCCCTGAGGGGATCAGTACAAGGGTTTTTCAGGCGGTGGCAGCCTTTTCTGGACTTCCTGGCGGAACGGTAGGGAAATAGGCCGACAGCAGCAGCAACCCGGGGGGGGGGGGGGGGGGGGGTAAGGATTGGGGGGAGGGAGAACTGTGCACATGGGTGGGTGGAGGGTGCTATCTCTCTCTTTTTTGTTTTTTTCGTTTTTTTCATTTTTCTTTGTTTTTGTTCTTTCCTTTTGTTTGAAGTTGCTCTTGAAGCTGGGGGGTTATTGTTCATGGGGTGTTACCGTGGTTGTTGTATGTTAATAGAGTTAAGATGTTTATATTTTGCATTTTGTAAAAATTTCAATAAAAATTATTTTTTTTTAAAAAGTGGATTGGCCACGCTAAATTGCCCCTGAATTGGAAAAAAATATAATTGGGTACTCTAAATTAAAAAAAATAAAATGACTGTGCTGCTGTCCTTGTCTTCTGGTCTTGTGGACATATCCGTGTTGGATCCAAGCTCCCGGATTGTCTGTCTTTCTCTCCGGGTGAGATTCTGTTTGTCTCTTGTATTTCACTGTGACAGGGCAGTGACCCGATTGAAGGGATTCAAACATGGGCGTTCTGGGAAAGATGGGCAAGGATTTGCGAGGTGACAACATGTTCAAAGAGTTTGGAGAGGAGAGGGAGGTTGAAGATGGGGCAGTAATTTGTAAGGATGGCAGGGTCAAGGGTTTGTTTTATTGAGGAGGGGGTGATGATGGCAGATTTGAAGGACAGAGGGACAGAGTGAGAAATGTTGACAATATCCATGGACACAGGGTAGTTGGCTGATCAGTTGCCCAGTGGGAATAGGGTCAATGGAGCAGGAGCTGGGTCTCATGGACAAGATGAGCTCAGAGGGCATGAGGGGAGATGGGAGAGAAACTAGAGAAAGATGTGGGTTCAGGGCTCAGGAAAGGATGAAATTTAGAGACAGTTTGGTCCGGTGGGCACGTGGAAGGGAGGGAAGCAGCAGAGGCAGCTGATCGGATTGACTCAATCTCAGTCACAAAGACGCTCCAAAAGCTCCTCACACGTCTTGTTGGAGGTGAGGATGGAAGAGACAGGGGAGAGCGAGAGTACTTCAAAAGGAACTAACTTGTGTCAGATATTTCAACACACTGCGGATTTAACACAAATCTAATTTATTTGACTTTTAGCCAGAATATTAGCCCCTGTAAATGGGCTGGAGTTTGTTATCAGCAGAAAGAGACCCAAATGAACATGGTTCAGTCCTGAATGTGAGGAACAGCAAAATCCAATCACTGTGATTACTTATGGCCACGTTGGTGTCTCAGCAGGAGGATTGATGTGGTGAATCCCTTCCCACACTCACAGGTGAATGGTTTCTCCCCAGTGTGAATTCGCTGGTGCCTCTGCAGATTGGATAACTGAATGAATCCCTTCCCACACTTAGAGCAGGTGAATGGCCTCTCCCCAGTGTGAATTCGCTGATGTACAGTGAGGTGAGATGATTGTCTGAACCCAGTCCCGCAGTAAGAGCACGTGTACGGTTTCTCGTCAGTGTGAACACGTTGATGGCTCATCAGTTCCCCAGAACTTTTATAGCACTTCCCGCAGTCTGGACATTGAAACGGTCTCTCATCAGTGTGAACTCGCTGATGCTTCTGCAGGTTGGATGAAATAGCAAGTCCCTTCCCACACTTGGAGCAGGTGAATGGTCTCTCCCCAGTGTGAATTCGCTGGTGTGTGGACAGAGCGGATGACCGAGTGAATCCCTTCCCACATTTGGAGCAGGTGAATGTCTCTCCCTGGAGTGAAATCGCTGGTGTGTGGACAGAGTGGATGACTGAGTGAATCCCTTCCCACACCTGGAGCAGGTGAATGGTCTCTCCCCAGTGTGACTGCGTCGATGTGTTTCCAGCTTGGATGGGGAAGGGAATCCTTGACCACAGTCCACACATTTCCACGGTTTCTCCTCTGTGTGACTGCATTTGTGGCTTGTGAGGCCTGATGATCGAGCGAATCCTCGTCCACACACACAACACGTGTACAGTTTCTCCCCACTGTGAACAATACTCTTTCCTTCCATGTTCAAAGTACGATGATATTCAGGATGTGATAAATTGAGGACTCTGTCAGATCCTGATGTGATGCTTGGTTTGAGTTTCCAGATCTTTGAATCCTGCCCTTCGAACACCCTGTGAAACTGATTGAAAACAGAAAATAGGGAGTGAGAGAGAAGCACAAAAACACAAAGGCAGGTTGTGAAATTGAGCTGAATCAATCTGGTCATTTGTGGGGCCGGCTCTGGGAAAAATTGACCATGAAAACTGCTGGATTGTCATAAAAACCCAACTGGCCTCTTTGGGAGGAGAGTGAAAGAGGTGAAGAGGGATTTTGTATGTCTACAAGGCACATTGAGAGAGTAGTTGGCAAAGGAAATTCGATCTGAACTTCATCAACAGTAATATTGAGAAATAAACTATGCTTCTGGTGGCACAGTGATTAGCACTGCTGCCTCACAGTGCCAGGGACCTGGGTTCAATTCCGGCATTGGTGACTGTCTGTGTGCAGTTTGCACTTTCTCCCCATGTCTGCGCGGGTTTCCACCTGGTGCTCAGGTTTACTCTAACAGTCCAAAGAAGGGAAAGTTAGGTGGATTGTCCTTGATAAATTGACCCTTAGTGTCCAGGGATGTGCAGGTTAGGTGGAGCTATGGGGTTACAGGGACAGGGTAGGGGTGTGGGCCCAGGCAGGGTGCCCTTTCAGAGAATCAGTGCAGACTCGATGGGCCGAATGGCCTCCTTCTGCACTGTAGGAATTCTATAGTTCTAATTCTATTCGATGAATCTTTCTAAAGCTCTGGTCACCACTCTTCAGGAAGGATGTGAAGGTTCTTGGAGAAGTTGCAGAGGAGATTTACCAGAATGGTTCCAGCAAAGGAGGTTGAGGGGAGATTTGATTCAGGTCCACAAGATTATGCCAGGTTTCGATCAGGTGGACAAAGAAACTCTGTTTCCATTCACTGATCGTACAAGCAGTCGGGAAACAGATTTAAAGTTTTGGGTAAAACCTGGATTGAACGATATAAGATGCTGATGGGTCTTGAGAGGATGGATGTGGAGAGGATGTTTCCTCTTGTGGGAGAATCTGGAACAAGGGAGTCAATGTTGCAAAGAGAGGGGTCACCCATTTTAGATGGAGATGAGGATTTTCTTTTCTCTTGAGGTTTGTAAGACAGGAGGTGGCAAAGTGATTAGAACTACTGCCTCACAGCACCAGGGACCCAGGTTCAATTCTAACCCTGGGTGGTTGTGTGGAGTTTGCACTGTATCTGTGTGGGTTCCCTAGGGAGCTCCGTTTTCCTCTCACAGTTCAAAGGGGATTTTCACAGTAACTTCATTGTAGTGTTAATGTAAGCCTACTTGTGACAATAAAGATTATTATAAGATTATTATTTTAGATGTGCAGGTTAGGTGGATTAGCCATGTGAAATTGCCACTTCATCTCCAAGGATGTGGACGTTGGGTGGGGTTATGAGGATGGAGTGGGTGGGATAGGGTGGGCCTGGGTGGGGTGCTCTTTCAGAAGGTTGGTGCATACTCGATGGGTCGATTGCGCTCCTTCTGCACTGGAGGAATTCTATGACTTTGGAACTACCGCCCTTAAAAAGCAGTGGAAGAGGGCAACACGGTGGCCTAGTGGTTAGCACAACCGCCTCACGGCGCTGAGGTCCCAGGTTCGATCCCTGCTCTGGGTCACTGTCCGTGTGGAGTTTGCACATTCTCCCCATGTCTGCGTGGGTTTCGCCCCCACAACCCAAAAATGTGCAGAGTAGGTGGATTGGCCACGCTAAATTGCCCCTTAATTGGAAAAAATAATTGGCTAATCTAAATTTTAAAAAAAAAAAAGCAGTGGAAGTAGAGTCCTTGAATATTTTTGAGGCAGGGATGGATAGATTCTTGATAAGCAAGGTTATCGGGATCGGCAGGAATGTGGAATTGAGGTTAAACTTTTTGAATGATGGAACAGGATTGAGGGGCCGACTCCTAGTTTGTGTGTAAGGAGCAGGCTCGAGGGGCCGACTCCTAGTTTGTGTATAAGGAGCAGGCTCGAGGGGCCGACTCCTAGTTTGTGTGTAAGGAGCAGGCTCGAGGGGCCGACTCCTAGTTTGTGTATAAGGAGCAGGCTCGAGGGGCCGACTCTTAGTTTGTGTGTAAGGAGCAGGCTCGAGGGGCCGACTCCTAGTTTGTGTGTAAGGAGCAAACCCGAGGGGCCGACTCCTAGTTTGTGTGTAAGGGGCAGGCTCGAGGGACAGACTCCTAGTTTGTGTATAAGGAGCAGGCTCGAGGGACAGACTCCTAGTTTGTATGTAAGGAACAGGCTCGAGGGGCCGACTCCTAGTTTGTATGTAAGGAGCAGGCTCGAGGGGTGACTCCTAGTTTGTGGGTAAGGAGCAGGCTCGAGGGGCCGACTCCTAGTTTGTATTAAGGAGCAGGCTCGAGGGGCCGACTCCTGGTTTGGATTAAGGAGCAGGCTCGAGGGGCCGACTCCTAGTTTGTATGTAAGGAGCAGGCTCAAGGGGCCAGCTCCTAGTTTGTATGTAAGGAGCAGGCTCGAGGGGCCGACTCCTAGTTTGTGTGTAAGGAGCAGACTCGAGGGGCCGACTCCTAGTTTGTATGTAAGGAGCAGGCTCGAGGGGCCGACTCCTGGTTTGTGTGTAAGGGGCAGGCTCGAGGGGCCGACTCCTAGTTTGTATTAAGGAGCAGGCTCGAGGGGCTGACTCCTGGTTGGTATGTAAGGAGCAGGCTCGAGGAGCCGACTCCTAGTTTGTGTGTAAGGGGCAGGCTCGAGGGGCCGACTCCTGGTTTGTATGTGAGGGGCAGGCTCGAGGGGCCGACTCGTAGTTTGTGAGTAAGGATCAGGCTCGAGGGGCTGACTCCTAGTTTATAGAACATAGAACAGTACAGCACAGAACAGGCCCTTCGGCCCTCGATGTTGTGCCGAGCAATGATCACCCTACTCAAACCCACGTATCCACCCTATACCCATAACCCAACAATCCCCCCTTAACCTTACTGTTTAGGACACTACGGGCAATTTAGCATGGCCAATCCACCTAACCCGCACATCTTTGGACTGTGGGAGGAAACCGGAGCACCCGGAGGAAACCCACGCACACACGGGGAGGACGTGCAGACTCCGCACAGACAGTGACCCTGCCGGGAACCGAACCTGGGACCCTGGAGCTGTGAAGCATTTACGCTAACCACCATGCTACCCTTACACACAAATTTGTTTGTAGGAGCAGGCTCAAGGGGCCAACTATTTTTTTCAAAGATCCAAAAATCTTTTTTACTGTTCTAATGATTTTCCAGAGACCCATGCATGAATCTCACCAAGGCAGAAGGTAAAATTTTAATTCATTGGAAGTCTGCTGATGACCGTGATGGCATGCGCTGCGAGCCTGGACCGGATGCCAACTCTCCCGGATTGACTGACTGGAGACTCCAGGGTTTTATTTTATGATTTGTGGGAGTCACTGGCTGGGCCAACATTTATTGCCCATCCCTAATTTCCCTTAAACTGAGTGGCTTGGTCAGCCAATTGTTGATTGTTATAAGGACCCATCTGGTTCACTCCTGTCCTTCAGTGAAGGAAATCTTCTCTCCTTACCTGGTCTGGCCTACACATGACACCAGATCCAGTCAGCTGGTTGACCCTTAAAATGCTCTGAGATGCCCTCTATTCAAGGGCAATTAGGGCTGGGCAGTGAATGCTGGTCCAGTCAGCGACACCCACATCCCGTGAATGAACAGAAAAGAAAATCTGCCGTCCTTACCTGGTCTGGCCGACATGAACAGAGTGCAGAAGAAGGCCATTCAGCCCATCGAGTCTGCACAGACCCACTTAAGCCCTCATTTCTACCCTATCCCCGTAACCCAATAACCCCTCCTAATCTTTTTGGACAATAAGGGCAATTTAGTATGGCCAATCCACCTAACATGCACATCTTTGGACAGTAGGAGGAAACCGGAGCACCCGGAGGAAACCCACGTAGACACGGAGGACGTGCAGACTCCGCACAGACAGTGACCCAGGAATTGAGGATATCAGATCAGCCACCATTTCATGGAATGGCAGGGCAGACTCGATGGGCTGAATGGCCTACTTTGCTCTACATCTTACATGTTATGGTCATGAGCATACTCAATATTTTTTGCTTCTTTAAAAATAAATTTAGAGTACCCAATTAATTTTTTCCAATTAAGGGGCAATTTAGCGTGGCCAATCCACCAAAGATGGGTTGTGGGGACGAAACCCACGCAAACACGGGGAGAATGTGCAAACTCTACACGGACAGTGACCCAGAGCCGGGATCGAACCTGGGACCTTTGAGGCAGCAGGGCTAACCCACTGCGCCACAATGCTGTACTTAGCATTTGCAATATTAATCACTATGACTGGTGCCTATTTTTTCAGTTGCCTGAGAGCCAAGCTGTGGAAATTCTTCCTTAAACCTCGCCTGCTCACTCCTTCACTTTCCTATTTTCAGAATCTCCTTAAAACCTACCTTATATACAAGCTTTTGTCCACCTGCTCTGATATCTCCCTGTATGGCTCAGTGTCAAATGTTGCTGAGAATTGGGCGACACCTCGATGCCTCATAAATAAAAATGCATCAAATTGGGCATGTTTCTCTCTTTCAAATCCTCGACATGTTGCATAATTACTCTCGGTGGCTGAGGATGGACCAGGATGCCCATCACCACCTGAACCAGTGTTGCCTCTGCGTCCACCTGAATCCAGCTCTGAGAACAGAAATGTCCCAAAGGAGACTGTCCCCGGGTCACCGGAACCCTGAGGCCCCGCCCTCACTATTGCGTCACAAAACGGCGCATGCCCGTCACTCCCCACTGATCCAAGATGGCGGCCGGTCACCTGGGCTTGTTCCTGGGGAAAAGCCTGGGTGTTACAAACCCGGGGCCTCCAGGCTCCTATTGAGGTTGTGAGACCTGCACTGGGTGTTTATGAAGCCTCGGCTCCCTCTCCACCCCCATTCCTTCGGCCCACCGACTCTCACCCGTTCAGAAAAGCGTCTCCCGCACGCACAGGGCCCGAGCAAAGTGACACTGCGCATGCTCCACACTAGCTCTGGAATTTCCTCCTTAAAAATCTCCGACTCTCTCACTCACTTTCCTCTATTACGATTATCATTAAAATCTAATATCTCCTCGAGGCTGTGTGAATTGTTATTTTGTAACATTTCTCTGAAATGTCTCAAAAAGCTTTATTCTGTCAAAATAAATTTGAATTATTGTCACAGCCCTGGAAATGTATCATTGTTCTGATTCATAAATAGGAATTTGTAATTCAGAGTGAAACAGTCTGTAATAATGAAACAATTCTAAATGTTGCCCTCAACAATGATGGCGACTGAGCCTGAACTCCGCTGCTGCTGCCCCCAATAAAAATGATGTGGAGATGCCGGCGTTGGACTGGGGTGAGCACAGTAAGAAGTCTTACAACACCAGGTTAAAGTCCAACAGGTTTGTTTCAAACACGAGCTTTCAGAGCACGGCTCCTTCTTCAGGTGAATGGAAAGGCTTGTTCCAGAAATGTTTATATAGACACAGTCAGAGATGCCCCGGAATGCGAGCACCTGCAGGCAATCAAATCATCAAAGATGCAGAGAGAGAGGTAACTCCAGGTTAAAGAGGTGTGAATTGTCCCAAGCCAGTTCAGTCGGTAGGCCTCTGCAAGTCCAGGCTTGTTGGTGGGGGCCGAATGTAATGCGACATGAATCCCAGATCCCGGTTGAGTCCGCATTCATGCGTGCGGAACTTAGCTATAAGTTTTTGCTCAGCAATTTTGCGTTGTCGCGTCTCCTGAAGGCCTCCTTGTAGAATGCTGACCCGGAGATCAGAGGCTGAATGTCCTTGACTGCTGAAGTGTTCCCCAACTGGAAGGGAACAGTCCTGCCTGTTGATAGTCGCACGATGCCCGTTTATTCGTTGTCGCAGTGTCTGCATGGTCTCGCCAATGTACCACGCTTCGGGACATCCTTTCCTGCAGCGTATGAGGTAGACTACATTGGTCGAGTCGCACGAGTATGCGCCGCGTACCTGGTGGGTGGTGTTTCCACGTGTAATGGTGGTGTCCATGTCGATGATCTGGCATGTCTTGCAGAGATTACCCTGGCAGGGTTTTGTGGTGTTGTGGTTGCTGTTCTGAAGGCTGGGTAATTTGCTGCAAACAATGGTTTGTTTGAGGTTGCGCGGTTGTTTGAAGGCCAGTAGTGGGGGTGTGGGGATGACCTTGGCAAGATGTCCATCCTCGCTGATGATGTGTTGGAGGCTGCGAAGAAGATGTCGTAGTTTCTCCGCCCCAGGAAAGTACTGGACGACGAAGGGTACTCTGTCAGTGGTGTCCCGTGTTTGTCTTCTGAGGAGGTCGGTGCGGTTTTTTGCTGTGGCGCGGTGGAACTGTCGATCAATGAGTCGAGCGCCATATCCCGTTCGTACGAGGGCATCTTTCAGCATCTGTAGGTGTCTGTTGCGCTCCTCCTTGTCTGAGCAGATCCTGTGTATACGGAGGGCTTGTCCATAGGGGATGGCTTCTTTAATGTGTTTCGGGTGAAAGCTGGAGAAGTGGAGCATCGTGAGATTATCTGTGGGCTTGCGGTAAAGCGAGGTGCTGAGGTGACCGTCCTTGATGGAGACGAGTGTGTCCAAGAATGGAACTGAATTTGGAGAATAGTCCATGGTGAGTTTGATGGTGGGATGGAACTTATTGATGTCATCGTGTAGTCGTTTCAGTGATGTCTCGCCGTGGGTCCAAAGGAAAAAAATGTCATCGATGTATCTGGTGTATAGCATCGGTTGAAAGTCCTGTGTGGTGAGGAAGTCCTGTTCAAACTTGTGCATGAAGATGTTGGCATATTGAGGTGCAAATTTGGTCCCCATGGCTGTTCCGTGCGTCTGGATGAAGAATTTGTTGTCGAAGGTCTCGACAACCAGGAACACTACAGGCAGTTACCCGCAGATCCAACCAAGGAACACATCCGCCAACTCAGCAGACTGATCAAGACCTTAGATCCAGACCTTCAGAACACCCTACGTGCTCTCATCCCACGTAATCCCCGCATTGGAGATCTCTACTGCCTCCCGAAAATACACAAGGCCAACACACCAGGCCGTCCTATCGTTTCAGGCAATGGGACCCTGTGTGAGAACCTCTCTGGCCACATCGAGGGCATCTTGAAACCCATCGTACAAGGTACACCCAGCTTCTGTCGCGACACGACGGACTTCCTACAGAAACTCAGCACCCATGGACCAGTTGAACCAGGAACATTCCTCGTCACAATGGATGTCTCGGCACTCTACACCAGCATCCCCCATGACGACGGCATTGCTGCAACAGCCTCAGTCCTCAACACCGACAACTGCCAATCTCCAGACGCAATTCTGCAACTCATCCGTTTCATTCTAGACCACAACGTCTTCACCTTCGACAACAAATTCTTCATCCAGACGCACGGAACAGCCATGGGGACCAAATTTGCACCTCAATATGCCAACATCTTCATGCACAAGTTTGAACAGGACTTCCTCACCACACAGGACTTTCAACCGATGCTATACACCAGATACATCGATGACATTTTTTTCCTTTGGACCCACGGCGAGACATCACTGAAACGACTACACGATGACATCAATAAGTTCCATCCCACCATCAAACTCACCATGGACTATTCTCCAAATTCAGTTCCATTCTTGGACACACTCGTCTCCATCAAGGACGGTCACCTCAGCACCTCGCTTTACCGCAAGCCCACAGATAATCTCACGATGCTCCACTTCTCCAGCTTTCACCCGAAACACATTAAAGAAGCCATCCCCTATGGACAAGCCCTCCGTATACACAGGATCTGCTCAGACAAGGAGGAGCGCAACAGACACCTACAGATGCTGAAAGATGCCCTCGTACGAACGGGATATGGCGCTCGACTCATTGATCGACAGTTCCACCGCGCCACAGCAAAAAACCGCACCGACCTCCTCAGAAGACAAACACGGGACACCACTGACAGAGTACCCTTCGTCGTCCAGTACTTTCCTGGGGCGGAGAAACTACGACATCTTCTTCGCAGCCTCCAACACATCATCAGCGAGGATGGACATCTTGCCAAGGTCATCCCCACACCCCCACTACTGGCCTTCAAACAACCGCGCAACCTCAAACAAACCATTGTTTGCAGCAAATTACCCAGCCTTCAGAACAGCAACCACAACACCACAAAACCCTGCCAGGGTAATCTCTGCAAGACATGCCAGATCATCGACATGGACACCACCATTACACGTGGAAACACCACCCACCAGGTACGCGGCGCATACTCGTGCGACTCGACCAATGTAGTCTACCTCATACGCTGCAGGAAAGGATGTCCCGAAGCGTGGTACATTGGCGAGACCATGCAGACACTGCGACAACGAATAAACGGGCATCGTGCGACTATCAACAGGCAGGACTGTTCCCTTCCAGTTGGGGAACACTTCAGCAGTCAAGGACATTCAGCCTCTGATCTCCGGGTCAGCATTCTACAAGGAGGCCTTCAGGAGACGCGACAACGCAAAATTGCTGAGCAAAAACTTATAGCTAAGTTCCGCACGCATGAATGCGGACTCAACCGGGATCTGGGATTCATGTCGCATTACATTCGGCCCCCACCAACAAGCCTGGACTTGCAGAGGCCTACCGACTGAACTGGCTTGGGACAATTCACACCTCTTTAACCTGGAGTTACCTCTCTCTCTGCATCTTTGATGATTTGATTGCCTGCAGGTGCTCGCATTCCGGGGCATCTCTGACTGTGTCTATATAAACATTTCTGGAACAAGCCTTTCCATTCACCTGAAGAAGGAGCCGTGCTCTGAAAGCTCGTGTTTGAAACAAACCTGTTGGACTTTAACCTGGTGTTGTAAGACTTCTTACTGTGCCCAATAAAAATGGTGGGTGCGCGTGCGCACTGCTACTAATGCCCAAATAAAGTTAAAGATGGCGGCTCCATCGTCCCGTCTGTGAGAAAGCTGCAGGCCTCGCTCAGGGCCCCCGGTACCGGTAGGTTATTTTTACGGGTTTTCGGTTTATATCACATATTTATGTAGTGTGTCCAACGACGCGCCTGATTCATCTCTCCCTCGGTCCCGTCATTCCCACCTTTACGGATTGTGGATCCGAGAACGAACGTTTTTCTTTGTCGCCATTAATCACACTGCGCAAGCTTCATTAAGCCCAGTCCCGCCCCCTCATTCACGCTGATTGGTTGGAGGACCCCTGACTCCCCACAGGTCCTCCGTTCCAACCTATTCTTTACCTATTGGTCAGTGCTGCCGTCAATCACTTCGCGCATTGTGAGGTGTCAGGTGAGAGGTCTGTCGGGGGGCGGGGTTTACAAACCCCAGTGCGGCCCCAGAGCCGAACAATGAACATTCTCCACTCACTGTCCGTCACTTCCGGCTTCTCTCCATAAACAACATCATAGAGACCAGGGGAGGGAGACACTGACCCAGTGACAATGTTGGGTTATGGGTATAGGGTGGATACGTGGGTTTGAGTAGGGTGATCATTGCTCGGGACAAGATCGAGGGCCGAAGGGCCTGTTCTGTGCTGTACTGTTCTATGTTCTAAAGGGCCTGTTCTGTGCTGTACTGTTCTATGTTCTAATAGGCACGGTCTCTCACACAGACACGGTTATTTGAGACACAACTTCGATTGGCTGCAGTACATACTGACTCAGTTATCCTCAGACTCGATCCTGAGATGTGTTCAGTAATACACTGAAGGTTGCAACTGTTAAAATTGCATCAATCCCTGTATTTTGTACCTTCATAGTCAGCAATGACTTTGCTATTTTAGTTACGTCTTATAAAATACGAGTGTCAAAAACGCTGCCTCGGTGTTGTATGTACAATAGACCACCGTTCATTCATGCTTTAATGCTCTAATTCTCTATTAGGATTTCTGGAATCTGTATCCCTGCCAGTTCGGAATGTGAGGCTGTTTTCTGTATTGCTACCTTTGACCTATTCCGGTTATTATTGTAGAAAGTATTTCTACAATTAGGATCACACAATTACATGTGTATTGTAGCATTGTCCTTCTAGATGGCAGTGGTCGTAGGTTTGGAAGATGCTGCCTCAGTTGCCGTGGTAACTTTCGAGAGTTCATCTTGTATATATTACAAAATCTGCCACTGTTTGTCGGTGCTTGAGGGATTGGATGTTTGTGGAAGTGATGACACTCAAAGAAACCACTTTGTCCTGTGTTCCTAGACTTGACGTGCTCTGGTAGATACCGTATTTATTGGGCTATTCTATTTCAGTCTCTGGTCAATGGTCATCATTAGGATAATGATGCTGGGGGATTGCACGATGGTAATTCCATTGAATGTCAGGGGCGATGGTTCGATCCTCTCTTGTCAGAGATGGACATTGCCTGTAATTGTCACTTGCCAGTCAAACCTGAATATACTTCAGTTCTTGTTGCATTTAGTAATAGGCTGCTTCAGTATGTGAGGGGTCGCGAATGGTGGTTTAAATTGTGCAATCACCAGAGAACATCCTCATTTCTGACTTTATGAGTTAATGAAGATCATTAACCATGTAGCTAAAGATGGTAGGGCCTCAGCCCCTACCCTGAGGAATGTGGCAGGTTATATTACAGTAATAACTGAGACAGAGCCTCATGTAATACAAACAGGAACATTTTCTGGTTTCGTATCAGTGAAGTAAGAATTGGGACATGAACCATTCTCATATTATCCGAGAGATGATTCAGTGCAATTGTAACTTACTGAGTACTGAGCGTAATATAAATTCATGTTCAACATGTTAACAGCTGGGATTGAGTCGAGTACGGTAACAACTGAGACCTGCAGTCATAAAATCAGAAACATGACCGAGCATTATCGGTAAAGTCGCCATAGTCCCAGATGACCATAGGTTGCTTTCCTTTTTGAGGGGGAGAGCTAATTGGTGGTGATTTAACCTGAAGCTAGGGATAAGGTTGGGAAGGCAAGTCCTTCATGTATAACCTTAGCCGGTATGGGAATTCACCCCGTGCTGTTGGCCTGGTTCTGGATCAGAAACCAGCTGTCTAACCAACTGAGCTAGCCGAATATATTCAAAGACGGTGTCTCGTTTGACTTGAACACCGACAGAGTCCATTGTTGTAATAATTGAGACAATCTCTGCTTCATGTAGTGTCAGCAATCACGGTGTCACTGATTGGGTCCAGGCCCACCCATCTTTCGCTGCAACACAGCCACCAACTGGCCAAACTGTTCTATTGCAGTTTCTGATTTAAACACAAAGAAGTCATGCGATGTGGGCCTCAGTGGCGAGGCCAACATTTATTGGCCATCTCTAAACCCATGAGCTGATTAGCTTACTGGGTCACTTGTTTGCATTTTAAAATTCAACTTTCAGCTGTTGTAGGATTTGGACACAGGGCCTCAAAGGATTAGGTTGGGCATCTTAATTACTAGCCCAGTGACATCTCAGCTAACCCACTGCCGTCCCTTTAAAAACAGTCTGAGAGTGTTTCCAATGCAGCCGAAGGCCCTTCCACCCAGCATGCATGTGCTGACTAACGAAAGGGGCGGTTGATGCAATGCTTCTAATTTCTCTGTAACCTAGCATTGGTTTTCCTTTTAAGAGAACAATTCAATTCCCCTATGAAAGCGTTAACTGACCCGGCCTCTAACACACCCTCAAACAGTCCAGTCCACATCCTAACCACTCATTGGGTGAAAATGTTTCTCCTCATGTCTCCATGACTCTTTTCCCAATTACCTTCAACCTGTGCTCTCTGGTACTCGACCCTCCCACCAATGGGATCAATTCCTCCTATCTACTCTGTCTAGAACCCTGGTGATTTTTAATACCTCTCTCAGGTCACTTTTTAACCTGCTCGTCAAGGGAAACAGTCGCAACTTCTCAAATCTATCTTCCTGAATAAAGTTCCTAATCTCTGAACCCATTCCCATAAATATTTTCTGCATCCACCCGAATTCTCCCTATGTGCGAATCCCCCAATACCTCAGTTCAGTCTGAACCAGAGTTTCAGACAGGTTTAACATAACGTCCTTTCCTCTGTATGCTATATCCCCATTGATAATTACCTTCATTCGGTGCTATATCAACCGTTCACCCAATCTGTCATTTTAACCATCAATAATGTATCTACGCATAGGTCCCGCTACCCCTGCACCATCTTGAAAATCATTCCATTTGTTTTATTTTGCCTTTCTGTATTCTGCCTCCCATATGAATTACTTCATACTTCTCCGCATTAAATCAATCTGCCATGTTTTTGCCCTTTCCACCAACGTTGTACACTATCCGAATACTGGTTCACAACACCTTGTTCTATGTTCTATGTGTCAGTGCAGACTTGATGGGCCCCAAGGGCCTCTTCTGCACTGTTGCTGATGAAACAAATTTAAGTGGCATTGCAGACAGCCCAGATGATGGCATTAAATTGCAAGGAGATATTGACAGATTAAGTGAATGGGCAAATTTGTGACAGATCGAATTGAATGTAAGCAATTCTGGACCAAAAAAGGATAGAGCAGTGTATTTTCTAAATGGAAAGAGGTCAGCAGACAGTGGATGTTCAAAGAGACTTGGGGTACAGGTGCACAGATCCTTAAAATGTCACAATCAAGTCCAGAACATAATTAAAAAGGCGAAAGCCATTCATAGCTAGAGGATTTCAGTATAAAGACTGCAGTTATACAAAACCCTGGTAAGACCCCACTTGGAGAACTGTGAGCAGTTCTGGGCACCACAACTTCGGGAGGATATTTTGGCCTTGGAGGGAGTGCAACTAAGGTTTACTAAAACGGCACCCCACAATACACTGACTACGGGGGGGTTACGTGACAAGGAGAGATTACACAAATTAGGCCTGTTTTCGCTAGAATTTAGAAGGTTAAGGCGTGATCTGATTGAAGTATTTAAGATATTAACAGGGAAAGACAGGGTTGATGAAGATAAACTATTTCCACTGATTGGCGATTCGAAAACTAGGGGTCATTGTCTAAAAATCAGGGCTGGACCGTTCAGGAGATGTTCGGAAGAACTTCTTCACACACAGGGTGGGAGAGGTTTGGAACTCTCCCACAAACAGCAGGTGAAGCTGGATCACTTGTTAAGTTTATATCTGAAATAGATAGATTTTTGTTGAGCAAAGATACAAAGGAATATGAAATTAGGTCACAGATCAGCCATGATCTCACTAAATGGCAGGACAGATTTGAGGGGCTGAATGGCCTACTCCTGTCCCAATGTGTATTTCTGTGATTCTGTGAAATTCAGACACCACATTCATGACAGGGAAAGAGTCCGGATTAGAACCTGAGTTAGTCTGAGCTGCAAACCATCCCTCCAGATCCTTGCCCTTCATGGATTTAGTGAGGATCAAGGCAATAGTTGGGGCAGCACGGTAGCATTGTGGACAGCACAATCGCTTCACAGCTCCAGGGTCTCGGGTTCGATTCCGGCTTGGGTCACTGTCTGTGCGGAGTCTGCATATCCTCCCCGTGCGTGCGTGGGTTTCCTCCGGGTGCTCCGGTTTCCTCCCACATTCCAAAGATGTGCAGGTTAGGTGGATTGGTCATGATAAATTGCCCTTAGTGTCCAAAATTGCCCTTAGTGTTGGGTGGGGTTATTGGGTTATGGGGATAGGGTGGAGGTGTTGACCTTGGGTAGGGTGTTCTTTCCAAGAACCGGTGCAGACTCGATGGGCCGAATGGCCTCCTTCTGCACTGTAAATTCTATGATTTATTGAAAGACTTGACGGAGTTGTTGGATACCGTTTTTCGGGTCTCAGGATAAAGCCTGACGTAATTCACTCCCCACAGCCTTGAACTGCCTTTGAACTTCATCGATGCCTTGACGCTTTGTTTGTGTTGCTGCCGAAAAGTCCTGAATCCTCCCCCTCTCCGGGGGCCAGGTGCCACCTCACCGTACCCATCTCCAGAATCTTCTTTCAGGTTGTGGAAGCGAATGATAACAGGCCTGGGATGAAAACTATCCCTCAGCCTCAGAGACAGGATATGATGCACACTTTCTAATTTTAAACTCCCAGGCTTCAATGATCCCATTGAATGGTTCAGGTTGGATGGGCCGAATGGCTGACTGCAGCTCATATTTCTTATGACCTCCTAGACAGGAAGCAGTGAGCTGAGCTTGGATCTGTCAATCAGCCTGAATCAGCACCTTCAGGAGAATAGGGAGGGTGAATATTAGATACAGCAGAGTGAGAATGGAGGGAGAGTGTGTGGGATGGAGATTTCCAGCTTTCGGGGAATAAGAGAGAGGAAACAAATGTTCCATTTATTGAGAATTATTGTTCTGAGTTTCTATCCTGTACTGACAGTGATGAATTTTGTAATTTTTTTTTACAGAATATTCAATGAGGAGGAATTACAGACAGAAATCTCAACAGTCAAGTCTCAATTTGACAGTCACTCGATTCCTTAGAACCAGATTATCATTGGCCTTTGAGTTGATAAGATGAAACATTTACCCAAATTGCCGGCTTCTTAAGATTTGAAACATCAGTGTGACTGGAAAAGCTCCGAGACCCACACAACACACACCCGAGTGAGAGAGTTCCAGTGAACTGACTGTGTGGAAAGAGCTTTGACCAGTTACACAGCCTGAAAAACAACATTGAGAGCGGGGAGGGACCTTACCCGTGTTGTGTCTGTGGACGAGGCTTCAACTGATTTGGAGACCCAAAAAAATGGAGAAACCGTGGAAATGTGGGGACTGTGGGAAGGGATTCAGTTTCCCATCTCAGCTGGAGACTCATCGACGCAGTCACACTGGGGAGAGACCATTCACCTGCTCCAAGTGTGGGAAGGGATTCACTCAGTTTTCCAGCCTGCAGACACACCAGCAAGCTCACGCTGGGGAGACGCTATTCACCTGCTCAAAATGTGGCAAGGGATTGACTCAGTTTTCCAGCCTGCAGACACATCAGCGAGTTCACACTGGGGAAAGACCATTCACCTGCACTCAGTGTGGGAAGGGATTCAATGATTCATCCAACCTGCAGAGACATCAGCGAGTTCACACTGGAGAGAGGCCATTCACCTGCCCTCGGTGTGGAAAAAGATTCACTGATTCATCCACCCTGCGGACACACCAGCGAGTTCACACTGGGGAGAGGCCATCCACATGCTCTCAGTGTGGGAAAGGATTTACTCAGTTATCTCACCTGCGAAGACACCAGCGAGTTCACACTGGGGAGAGGCCATTCACCTGCTCTCAGTGTGGGAAAGGATTTACTCGAGCATTCAACCTGCGGTCACACCAGCGAGTTCACACTGGGGAGAGGCCATTCACCCCTCAATGTGAGACGGGATTGCATGTTGCACCACACCTGCTGTGACACCAACAATTTCACAATCTATTACAGGGGTTGGATTCTGCTGTTATTGTTTCTGCTCTACACCCAGGACTGCATTTTGTTCATTCTGACAGGTGGTCTGTGGGGATGGTCGGAGGGTTTCTTTCTGCTGGACTGGCCGGTCTCCCCACTTTGCCTCCAGTGGGCTGATGCTCTTTGAGCCTTGTTGCTAATACCTGGCTTCAAATTGCACAAGGATCTCAGAGTGAAAGAGTGTTTGGAAGTTTGAAGATATTTAGTTTCCATTTCTGTTTGGAACCCCCCCCCCTCTCCTCAGCCATGTTGCCATGGAGATGGGCCCTGGTGGTTACCTGGTTCTTTTGTTTAATTTATCTGAGTGTTTCTCACAGAAGAAAACTATCAGGGTATGAGGGGCAAGTTGTCTGAGATGGATTGGGAAACTGATTGGTACAGGGAATACCTACTGTTCAAGGAATTATTACATATTTATCAGGGGGTCGGTCAGCTCAGTTGGCCGGACGACTGGTTGGTGATGCAGAGCGAGGCCAACAGAGAGGATTCAACTCCCGTATTGGCTGAGTTTATTCATGAAGGCCCGGCCTTCTCAACCAGGCCCCTTGCCTGAGGTGTACTGACCCTCGGGTTAAATCACCTCCAGTCAGCTCTCTCTCTGTCAAAGGGGAGAGCAGCCTATGGTCCTCTGGGATTTTTGCAATTTGTATTTTGCACATATACAACAAATATAGATTCCTTTAAGGTACAACAATCCAACATAAAAAAATGATGCAATCTTGGCGAACAAGAAAAGTTAAAGATTCCATGAGATCCATTAGAATTCAGCAAAGGAGGATCAAGAAACTGATGAGAGCAAACTGGTGAGAAACATAAAAACCGACTGGAAAAGCTTCGACAGGAATGTGAAAAGGAAAAGATTAGCAAAGACCAATGTGGGTCCATTCCAGGCAGAGACAGGAGAGTTTATAATGGGGAGTAAGGAAATGGCAGAGAAACTAAACAATGTGTGTCTGTCTTCACAGAGGAAGATACAGAAACTGTCCCCAAAACACCAGAGAACCAAAGGACTGGCAGAGATTCGTATTGGTGAAAATGTCGTACTGGAGACATTAATGGGGTTGAAAGTGAATAAATCCCCAAAAGCTGATGATCTGCATCCCAGAGTGTTGAACGATGTGGCTGTGATCTCTATTCCTCATTATAGACCATACGATGCAGAAGGAGACCATTCGGCCTATCGAGTCTGCACCGACCCACTTAAGCCCTCACTTCCACCCAAACCCAATAATCCCTCCTAACCTTTGTGGACACTTATGGCAATTTAACGTGGCTAATCCACCTCACCTGCACATCTTTGGACTGTGGGAGGAAACCGGAGCACTTGGAGGAAACCCACACAGACACGGGGAGAACGTGCAGACTCAGCACAGACAGTGACCCAGCAGGGGATCGAACCTGGGACTCTGGTGCTGTGAAGCAACTGTGCTAACCATTGTGTTACTGTGCTGCCCAATAAATTCTCCTGACTCTATCTGCGTCGGACAATCCTTTGTCTTAGCTAAACGTTTCCTTTTTTCGTACCTGTAGGAACTTTTACAGTTCATTTTTATGTATTTTGCTGGTTCACATTCATATTCTGTTCTCCCTCGCTTTCTCAGTCTTTTGGTCCTTTGCTGTATTCTAAAATCCTCCCAATCCTCAGGTTTGTTCCTATTTCTGATAACTTTATCAGCCTTTTCTTTCAATCTTATATAAAACTTCACTTCCTCTGGTAGTCACGGTTCTCTGACCTTTTGGGGTTCTTGTGCCGTGAAGGAATGTAAACTGTGTAATAATTATTGAAAGTCTATCTATTGCCTGTGGACTGTCACACCTTTTAATGTATTTACCCCAATCCACCTCAGCTAATTTGTCCCTTCTACCTTCATAATTTCCTTCAAACTTAATACCCTGGCTTCGGATTGGAATACCTCAGATTCAATATTCTGGTCACTCATCCCTAAAGGTTGTTTTCAGCGCGATTATCAATTAGCCCTTTATCATTGCATAATATTAGATCTGCAAGAGCCTGTTCTCTAGTCGGTTCCTCAACTTACTGCTGTAGATAACTGTCCCTAACACACTCCAGAAACTTGTCCTGAGCAGCATCAGTGCCCATTAGGTTAACCCAGTCTATATGCAGATTGAAGTCACCCATTACTGTTTTACCCATGCTACATGCTTCTCTAATCTCCGATTAATAACATGTCCCACACTACCCCTACTGTTTTGATCTTGAACACCGATGGGTCAGAGTACAGGAGGGAGACAGAGAACCTAGTGGAGTGGTGCAATGACATCAATCTCTCCCTCAACGTCAGCAAAACTGAGGAACTGGTCATTGACTTCAGGAAGTGTCGTACACACCCCTGTCTGCATCAATGGTGTCGAGGTGGAGATGGTTGACAGCTTCAAATTTCTAGGTGTGCACATCACCAACAATCTGTCCTGGTGCACACACATTGACGCTACGATCAAGAAAGCACAACAGTGCCTATACTTCCTCAGCAAACCTTTGGTCCCGTCATCAAAGTCATTGATATAAATTGTAAAACGTTGAGGCTCCAGCACTGATCCCTGTGACACATCACTCATTACATCTCGCCAACCAGAAAATGGCCTATTTGTGCCTCCTCTCGGTTTTCTGGCAGCTGGCTAATCTTTCACTGTGAAAGACAATTCTGGGATTAAAGGCTGCCTGGCTGTGAAAAGAATGGAAGTAAATCCTCAGGAATGAATCATCACTTTGGACAGGTTCTGAGACAATTAAGTTTTGACTTCCAGGACAGAGAAAACTGTAATTGTGGCGTGCGATTTTAGATTGTGTAAAAAGGCAAAGTTCTATTTTATAGTTTACTGTGTAGGTTTCCAAGTTAAAGTAGCTTCTAATTTGTTTGTTGCATTAAACGTCATGAAACTTGAAGTCCTGTTGTGTTCACTTAGAATTTGATTTTTTTTCTAAGAAGTTGCTGACCTTTATGGAGATCCTAATCCACAGGTTTTGTCTTCCCATTTGAGCCTCGGGCACCTTTCTGTCTCTATTGTTCGTGTCACTGACAGCCAGGTGATGGAGCTGAGGGCTGAATTTAGCGGAGGATAACGGGGCCTGTGTCCCAGTTGGGAAACTGCCATGGGCGTCGCTAATAGAGACAGGAAGGTGCTGGGGGACTGACTGGGAACTGCACCTCCAACCAATCAGGGTTCAGGGGCAAGGATGACCGGGGCTGACGGTGATGGGACCCCCCAGGGTTCAGTGCCCCCGTGTCCAACGCGGGGAGTCACGGGAACAGGGTACAGAGGAGCCGCAGGGAAAACATTTGGGACCCAGAACATTGTGAACATCCTGTCACTCTGGCTGTCTTTGATCCTCAAGTAATTTTCTGTTAGTTTTTTTCAACCATGTTCTGTTTCGTCAATAAACTTTTAACAGGAAAATATTAAAAAATAAAATAATCTTTTATTGTCACAAGTAGGCTTACATTTACACTGCAATGAAGTTACTGGGAAAGCCACTAGTCACCACATTCTGGCGCCCTGTCTGGGTACACCGAGGGAGAATTCAGAATGTCCAATTCACCGAACAAGCACGTCTTTCAAGACTGGTGGGGGGACCCGGAGGAAACGCACACAGACACGGGGAGAACGTGCAGACTCCGCACAGACAGTGACCCAAGCCGGGAATCAAACCCGGGTACCTGGCGCTATGAAGCAACTGTGCTAACCACTGCTACCGTGCCTACAGCATTTTCTAATTGAAGATGTCAATCAGAGGAAGTGTTCAGCCACTGAATTGTAGAGTTTGTACAAAAGACCAATTTAGGAGTTGAGTAAAAATTTATAATTTTATTGTTCACTTTTCCTTCGGAAGTTCTTGAATTGAGGGGTAAGATCACAGACGATGCTTTTAAAATGGACACTGCCATCACAAAAATCAGCGATATATCTGGAATATTAAACACCAGTCAGTTAACATTAGAAGGAAGAAAGTAAATATTGTCAGACTGTCAATCCTGGATGTGATTAACAGCAGAACCCCAACACCGCAGTCACTTATGTTCCTGCTGGTGTGTCACCAGGTGTTGTGACCGAGTGAATCCATTCCAGCAGGTGAATGGTCTCTCCCTGGTGTGAATTCTCTCGTATGTCAGCCAGTTACATGAGTGACTGAATCCATTCCCACAGAGCATATGAATGTCTTCACACGAGTATGACTTTGCATGTTGTTTAACTGAGTGAATCTCTTCCCACACACGGAACAGTTTATCGGTCACTCCCCAGTGTGAACTCACTGATATAGCAGCAGAGTAGTTGACTGAGTGAATCCCTTCCCACGCACGGAGCAGTTTATCGGTCACTCCCCAGTGTGAACTCACTGATATAGCAGCAGAGTAGTTGACTGAGTGAATCCCTTCCCAGACACGGAGCAGGTTAACGGTCTCTCCCCAGTATGAATTCGCTGGTGTGTAGTGAGGTTAGATGAACACCTGAACCTCTTTTCACAGGAAATTCAGCTGAAAGATCTCCTCAGTGTGAGCTCACTGGTGTGACTGGAGGAGAATGACTGTGAAACACGGAACACATGAACGGCCTTTTACTGGTGTGACTGTCGATGGTTTTCCAGCTGGTGTCTCGGTGCTTTTCCAGTCACACTGATGTTTCAAATCTTTTCCCACAGACAGAACAGACAAACATTTCTCCTTCCACATTGCAAGGTCGATGATATCCAAGACCTGATGAGAAGCATGATTCTTAAAGATCTTAAAATCCCCCCTTTCTGATACCCTGTAAAAGGAGTTTACAGAAGTTCCCACTGTCAGTAAAGGGCAGAAATTCAGAGCAGACAATTCTCGTTTCTGTTGGGTATTTTTTTCCCCTCTCTTGGTTCCCCAAAGGTTTAACTCCGTCTCCTAAACTCTCCTTCAATCATTTTCTCCGCTGGTCACTGGGTTGTTGAAGTTCCACTCAGTCTGTTCCCTCACCAAGATGGTCACACACTTGCCCTGCTCGTTGAACAGTGCCAGCTTTATAAGGTCATATGAAACGGCAACAGCATGGGCCATTCAGCCCCTCATGGCTGATCTGATTCTGCCCTTCATTCCACTTCTCTCCCCGTCCCCATAACCTATGACTGCCCAGTGGATCAAATCTCAGAGTTACTAACTCAGCCAGTGACCCAGTCTTCCCTCCTCTCTGGGGAAGTAAATTCTGTTTTAAAATGCTGCTCAGACCAGTGTGTTCCTGAAGCCCCTCCCACTCCCTCTTTCCTCACAAAGCCCCGCCCACTCCCTCTTTCCTCACAAAGGTGTGGCCACTTCCTCTTTCCTCACAAAGGTGTGGCCACTCCCTCTTTCCTCACAAAGGTGTGGCCACTCCCTCTTTCCTCACAAAGGTGTGGCCACTCCCTCTTTCCTCACAAAGGTGTGGCCACTCCCTCTTTCCTCACAAAGGTTTGGCCACTCATGCAAACTACTTCCTGCCAAGATGGCCGCTGGTTGGCTGGGTAACCTGGGCCTGTCACCGGGGAGGAAGCCCTGCTTCATGATCTGTCCTGACTCCCATCACAGGATGGTGGCCGGTGAACCCCGTTGCCCCGGGCCTGTCATCGTCGGCAGGCAGGGTAAACATGGGGCTTGAGGACTCCATGGAGGCAGCCACTCTCTCCATGACACGGTCTCTGGAAACTCCGACAGCCTCCAATTCTTCAAACATATGAAATAGGAGCAGGAATGGGTTACTCGGCCCCTCGGGTCTGCTCCGCCAGTCAATAAGATAATGACTGATCTAATTGTAACCTCAACCCCACATTCCTGCCCACACCTGGATAACCTTTCATCTCCATGTTGATCAAGAACATATCTAACTCTATCTTAAAGATATTCAAAGATTCTGCTTTAATGTCTTTTGAAGACGAGGGTTCCAGAGACTCTCAACCCACGGAGAGAAATAAAATCTCCTCAGCTCCGTCTTTAATGAGAGACTCCTTTGTTTTAAATAGTGACACCGAGTTCTAGATTCTCCGACAAGAAACATCCTCTCCACACCCACCTTGTAAAACCCCTCAGGATCTGAAAGGATCGCCCAATTCACCATTTACTCTTCTAAACACCAGTAGATATAAACCTAACTTCTCCAACCTTTCCTCAGAAGGCAACCAGAAGGGACAGTTTAGCGTGGCCAATCCACCTAACCTGCACATCTTTGGGTTGTGGGGGTGAGACCCACGCAGACACGGGGAGAATGTGCAAACTCCACACGAACAGTGACCCAGGGCTGGGATTCAAACCCAGCTCCTCAGTGCCGTAGTCCCAGTGCAAGCCATTGCGCTACATGCCACCTGATCAAACGTTTAATAACCTGTGAAACAGCTTGGGACATTTTATGATGTTAAAGTTTCAGACTATAAACTTAAAGCTGCTGTTTCACTTTCAGTCAGGAACAGGTCCTAGTTTTACACCAATCTCGGATCTGACAGCACGTTTCCATCATTCTCCAATGTCCTTCCTGACTCTGAACACAGTGGTAAAGGAGCTTCTGTTCTGTGTCTAGGAGCTCTGAACCCTAGAGAGAGCGGCTGGGACACATTTCTTACATACCTCAGGATTAACCCACACATTCAGTCCTCAATCTGGTTACAGCAGCAATAACACAAGAATCCAATCTCTGCAGTCACCTGTGAACCCGTTGGTGTGTCAGCAGGTTAGACGACTGAGTGAATCCCTTCCCACACACTGGGCAGGTGAACGGTCTCTCCCCAGTGTGAGAGCGTTGGTGAGTCAGCAGGTGGGATGAAGCAGTGAATCTCTTCCCACACTCGGAGCAGGTGAACGGCCTCTCCCCAGTGTGAGTGCGTTGGTGTTTCAGCAGGTGGGATGAACAAATGAATCCCTTCCCACACACAGAGCACGAGAACGGCCTCTCTCCACTGTGAACCCGCTGGTGTGTCAACAATGCGGCTGATCGAGTGAATTCCTTCCCACACAGGGAGCAGGTGAATGGCCTCTTTCCAC
This sequence comes from Scyliorhinus canicula, assembly GCF_902713615.1. Classification (NCBI taxonomy): domain Eukaryota; kingdom Metazoa; phylum Chordata; class Chondrichthyes; order Carcharhiniformes; family Scyliorhinidae; genus Scyliorhinus; species Scyliorhinus canicula. The sequence goes on from NW_024055478.1 coordinate 85,915, forward strand.
TGTGAGTGCGTCGATGTCTCAGCAGATTGTCGCTGCTTTTAAAGCTCTCCTCACAATCAGGACATTTATATGTTCTCATATCGGAGTGAATACGCTGGTGTCTCAGCAGATTAGATGAATTAATGAAGCCCTTCCCACACATGGAGCAGGTGAACGGTCGCTCCCCAGTGTGAATTCGCTGGTGTTCAGTCAGTTCAGATGATTTCCTGAACCCAGTCCCGCAGTGAGAGCACTTGAATGGTCTCTCGTCAGTGTGAACACGTTGATGGGACATCAGGTCCCCAGAACTTTTATAGCACTTCCCGCAGTCTGGGCATTTAAAAGGTTTCAGGTCAGTGTGAACTCGCTGGTGTTGCAGCAGGTTGGATGACTCTCTGAATCCCTTCCCACACATGGAACAGGTGAACGGCCTTATCCCAGTGTGACTGCGTCGATGAATTTCCAGCTGGGATGGCCAATTGAATCCCCTCCCACAGTCCGCACATTTCCATCGTTTCTCCATGGTGCCAGAGTCCTTGTGTCTCTCCAGGTTGAAAGATCAGTTAAATCGTCGTCCACACAAAATACATGTTTCTCCCGCTGTGAATATTTTTCAGGCTGTGCAACTGGTTAAAACTCTTTCCACAGTCCACCTACTGGAACACTTTCACTCGGGTGTGTGTGTCTCGGGGCTTTTCCAGTCACACTGATGTTTGAAATCTTTTCCCAGACAGAACAAACATTTCTCCTTCCATATAAAAAACGGGATGCATCAAATAGCTCTGTCAGATCTTGAATCCTCTTCTAATACCCTGTAAAAGGAGTTGACAAATGTCATTATTGCAAGTCCCGGATAGAAATTCAAAACAGAAATTCCAGTTTCAGTGGAACATTTCTGTTCCCCATCCCTCTTCCTAATGCAGAATGCAGTTAAGTTTATTTCCTCCACTCCCAGTTTTCCCTCTCCCACTTCTCTGACTGGGTTTACTTCTCCAGCTTCTGTTTGCAGACTGAGAATAAAATCAATGAGTCCATCATTTTCTCTCCAGGTCACTGGGGCCTGAAGCCCACCTACCCAACATCCCTTCACTAAGATGGCCACACATGTACCCTGCTGGCTGGACAAGACTTCCCAAGCTCAGGGCAGTACGGTGATGCAGTGGTTAGCACTGCTGCTCCAAGGCACCGAAGACCCGGTTTCGCTCCCGGCCCCGGGTCGCTGTCCATGTGGAGTTTGAACATTCTCTCCGTGTCTGCGTGCGTCCACCCTACAACCGATGGCGGCCGGTTTCCAGGGTAAATTTCCTGCCGAGCCACCTCAGAACTTATTCACGGTCCCAAGGGACTGCCAATGAAATAGGAAGTCAGGACTGATCAGGGAGGTTTCCTTTCTTCCAATTAAGGGGTGGCACGGTAGCACAGCGGTAAGCACTGTTTCTTCACAGTGCTGAGGTCCCAGGTTCGATTCCTGGCTTGGGTTACTGTCTGTGTGGAATCTGCACGTTCTCTCCGTGTCTGTGTGGGTTTCCGCTTGGTGCTCCGGTTTCCTCCCAAAAGACGGGGCAGCACAGTAGCATGGTGGTTAGCATAAATGCTTCACAGCTCCAGGGTCCCAGGTTCGGTTCCCGGCTGGGTCACTGTCTGTGCGGAGTCTGCACGTCCTCCCCGTGTGTGCGTGGGTTTCCTCCGGGTGCTCCGGTTTCCTCCCACAGTCCAAAGATGTGCAGGTTAGGTGGATTGGCTATGCTAAATTGCCCGTAGTGTCCTAAAAAGTAAGGTTGGGGGGGGTTGTTGGGTTACGGGTATAGGGTGGATACGTGGGTTTGAGTAGGGTGATCATTGCTCGGCACAACATCGAGGGCCGAAGGGCCTGTTCTGTGCTGTACTGTTCTATGTTCGTGTTGTTAGGTGATTTGGACATTCTGAATTCTCTTTCTGTGTACCCGAACAGGCACCGGAATGTGGTGACTAGGGGCTTTTCACAGTAACTTCATTGCAATGCAAATGTAAGACTACTTGTGACAATAAAGATTATTAAAAGAAAACCAGAATCAGTCCAACCACAGACATTAAGCTACAGCGTGCAGATGTCTGACGTGTCTGTTCAGCCCACCCGGCTACCTTCATTTAATAACCCTTAATAATCTTGTCTCACAAACTTAAATCAATCTCAGTTTTTAAACTTTCTACTGACAATCTGAATAGAATTCCAGGTTTCACGATATTTTCTATGAAGTGATTTCTGACATTGCTCCTGAACAGCCCAGTCTCAGTTAAACAACTATATCTCACTGATTTGGACATTTAAATAATGACAATTATTTGAGTAAAACCCTGCGGAAGCTGGAAATGTGAAGTGAAAACAGAAAGTTGTGGAAATCCTCAGCAGGTTTGGCAGCTTCTGTGAAGAGAGAGAGTTAACATTTCCAATGCAATCTGATTCATCTTCAGAAGTGAGTGTTTGCAGCATTATGATTTCATTTGACAGACATAATGAAGGTGAACTTTGTGGTTCTTACAGATATCTGGCTGTAATTCTGATTTCAGACCTTCCTCTGAACACTTTGCAACCTCAGCTCCAGCTCATTGTCCTTCACTGAAGACCCGGATAGAAAATCCCGCCGGGTGACCCGGGGCCTGTCACCGGGGAGAAAGTCCCGCCCACTCCGTCTTCCTGTACTAAGATGGCCGCCCCAGCGCTCCGCTCCCCGAACAAAAGACCCGTCTTCCATTCCAAAGATGGCGGCGGTCGCCGGTTGCCCCGCGGCCTGTCACCGGGCACTCCCTCTTCCCATACTAAGATGGCCGCCCCAGCTTTCCGCTCCAGGAAAAAAGAACCGCCTCCCTTTCCCAAGATGGCGGCCGGTAAAGCCACTCCTGGACTGCACTCTTCCTATTGGTCAGTAGCCACCGTCAATCACTCCCCAGCCATTGTGAGTTGGAGCATGCGTAGTCTGGATATGAAGCTGGATTCAGGCGGGTGAGTGGAGGCCCCAAACCCCCCAATAAGACCCATTGGTTTTATTGTCAGTCTGCAAACAGGAGCTGGAGAACTGAACCCAGGCAGAGGAGAGGGAGGGAGAAAACTGGGAGTGGAGGAAAGAAATGGTGAGATGGGTTTGAATTTCAGCCCAGGGAGTGTGTGGGACGGGGATTTACAGCTTTGGGGGAACAAGAGAGGGAAAAATGTTCCAGAGAAACTAGAATTGCCTGTTCAGAATTTATATCCTGGACTGATGGTGATGGCTTTTATAAACTACTTTTACAGGGGGTTCGAAGCGGAAGATTGGCTGTCAGAAAACTCAAACCAAATATCGAGATCTGACAGAGTCACTCAATTCTTTCGAACCTGAATATCACAGTCTTTGAATGTGGAAGGAGTAATGTTTGTCTGTTCAGTTTGTGGGAAAAGATTTTAAACATCAGTGTGATTGGAAAAGCACCGAGACGCACATACACATTAAGTGTTCCATGAACTGACCGTGGAAAGAGCTTTAACCAGTTACATAGACAGAAAGACCATCACACCATTGACTGTGGGGCGAAACCGTCCATGTGTTGTGTGTCTGGACAAGAGTTCAACTTGTCATTCAACCTGGAGAGACACAAGGACACCGGCACCATGGAGAAACCGTGGCAATGTGGGGACTGTTGGAAGGGATTCAGTTACCCTTCTGAACTGGAAATGCATCGACGCAGTCACACTGGGGAGAGGCCGTTCACCTGCTCCACCTGTGGGAAGGGATTCACTCAGTCATCCAGCCTGCTGACACACCAGTATGTTCACACAGAACAGACACCTTTTAAATGTTCTGAATGTGAGAAGAGATTTAAAAGCAAAAAGTATCTGTTGAGACACCAACACATTCACAGTGAGGAGAAGCCATTCATCTGCTCCTTGTGTGGAAAGGGATTCACTGCTGCATCTAACCTTCAGAAACACCAGCGAGTTCACACTGATAAAAGACCTTTTAAATGTCCAGACTGTGGGAAGTGCTTTAAAACGTCCGGGGAAGTGACCTGTCATCAACGTGTTCACACTGACGAGAGACCATTCAGGTGCTCTCACTGCGGGACTGGCTTCAGGCGATCATCTGAACTTACTGTACATCAGCGAATTCACACTGGGGAGAGACCCTTTACCTGCTCTGTGTGTGGGAAGGGATTCATTCAGTCATATCACCTACTGAAACACCAACAAATTCACTCTGATCTAAAACCTTTTAAATGTTTTGTCTGTGAGCAGAGCTTTAAAAGCAGCAACGGTCTAGTAATGCATCAGCGGATTCACACTGGGGAGAGACCATTCACCTGCTCTGTGTGTGGGAAGGGATTCACTCAGTCATACAACCTGCTGAAACACCAACAAATTCATTCTGATATGAAACCTCTTCAATGTTTTGCCTGTGAGCACAGCTTTAGAAGCAGCAGTAGTCTAATGAAACACCAGCAAGTTCACACTGGAGAGAGATTGTTCATCTGCCCTGAGTGTGGGAATGGATTCACTGACTTACAGCTTATGCTGAAACACCAGCGACTTGATAAGTGTTTGCAGGGATTGGATTCGGCTGTTTTTGCTGCTGTCAATCAGATCCAGGACTGAATGTGTGGGTTAATACTGAGGTGTGTAAGAAACGCGCCACAGTCGCTCTCTTCCATGGTTCAAAGCTCCTAGATACAGACAGAAGGCTCCTTTACAACTGTATTTAGAGGCGACAAGATTAATGATGAATGCTGGAAACTTAAGATTTTAGTCTGGGAGTCAGAGTTTACCCAAAAAGGGGGGTCCATGTCATTGATAATTTTGAAGAGTTTATGAAAAACAACAGGTTAGATATGGTACACCAGCTAAATTGGCAGAAAATACATGTGACCCATAACAGTTGTAAGGCTCCTTCCTGTTTATTCCCTTATTTTCACTATCTCTTATTTTGTCGTTATTATTTTTGATCCAAGGATGATTAATGGACATGTATTTTTAAATCAAGCAGGATTAATGGACACATATCTTTACGTCAAGCAGCATTAATGGACACGTATCTTTAAATCAAGCAGGATTAATGGACACGTATCTTTACGTCAAGCAGGATTAATGGACACGTATCTTTACGCCAAGCAGGATTAATGGACATGTATCTTTACGTCAAGCAGGATTAATGGACACGTATCTTTAAATCAAGCAGGATTAATGGACGTGTATCTTTACGTCAAGCAGGATTAATGGACATGTATCTTTAAATCAAGCAGGATTAATGGACATGTATCTTTACGTCAAGCAGGATTAATGGACATGTATCTTTAAATCAAGCAGGATTAATGGACATGTATCTTTACGTCAAGCAGGATTTTTTTCTAAAAATAATTTTTATTCAAGTTTTTCAATAACAAATTTTCTCCCCACAATTTAAAACAAACAAGGCGTGTTTCCACACCAACACAAGAAAATAACTCACCCCCGCAAAATAAATAATAACAAAAAACCAACAGCAATACAAGACCGAAGAAAATAACAACATAGCAAACCCACCGCCGTAAAAAAAAAAACCCCTAACCATCCCCAAACCCCCCCCAAAGTTGCTGCTGAGACCGACCACTCTCGACCCCTTCACCAGGAGGTCGAGAAAGGGCTGCCACCGCCGAAAGAACCCCTGTACCGACCCCCTCAGGGCAAACTTCATCCTCTCCAACTTGATGAACCCAGCCATGTCGTTGACCCAGGTCTCCGAACTCAGGGGCCGCGTATCCCTTCACTGTAACAGAATCCTGCGCCGGGCTACTAGAGACGCAAAGGCCAGAATGCCGGCCTCTCTCGCCTCCTGCACTCCCGGCTCCGAAGCTACCCCAAAGATTACGTCAAGCAGGATTAATGGACATGTATCTTTAAATCAAGCAGGATTAATGGACAAGTGTCTTTAAGTTAAGCGGTAGAATTCAGAAGTTACTGGAGAGAATACTAGTTCCTGCTGGTTTGAATGCTGATCTCCGGGGCTGGAAGTGACAGTCTCCTCGGAATGGATTACTGATCCCGGATCAGGAGGATGGTGATATCCGGAGCTGGAGGTGACGATCTCCTCGGAATGGATTACTGATCCCGGATCAGGAGGATGGTGATATCCGGAGCTGGAAGTGACAGTCTCCTCGGAATGGATTACTGCTCCCGGATCAGGAGGATGGTGATATCCGGAGCTGGAAGTGACAGTCTCCTCGGAATGGATTACTGCTCCCGGATCAGGAGGATGGTGATATCCGGAGCTGGAAGTGACAGTCTCCTCGGAATGGATTACTGATCCCGGATCAGGAGGATGGTGATATCCGGAGCTGGAAGTGACCGTCTCCTCGGAATGGATTACTGATCCCGGATCAGGAGGAAGGTGATATCCGGAGCTGGAGGTGACAATCTCCTCGGAATAATTTACTGATCCCGGATCAGGAGGATGGTGATATCCAGGGCTGGAGGTGACAGTGTCCTTGGAATAATTTACTGATCCGGATTAGGAGGATGGTGATATCCAGGGCTGGAGGTGACAGTGTCCTCGGGATAATTTACTGATAAAAATTAGAGTACCTAATTTTTTTTTTTCCAATTAAGGGGCTATTTAGCCTGACCAATCTACCTATCCTGCACGTCTTTGAGTTGTGGGGGTCAAACCCACACAGACATGGGGAGAATGTGCAAACTCCACATGGACAGTGACCCAGAACCAGGATTTATTTATCTATTTATTAGAAAGGAACAGATATTCAAGGTAATCCTTCCTATTGCCATCAGAAACCATGAAGTTATGGAATGAAGAACCTCTTTTATATGAGGAGAGGTTGAGGTCTCTGGGTCTGTGCTCGATGGAGTTCAGAAGGATGATGGGGGATAGAATTCTAATAGTGCAGAAGGAGGCCATTCAGCCCATTGAGTCTTTATGGACCCTCTGAAAGAGCACCCTATCTCGGCCCATGCCTCCATCCCATCCCCCGAACCCTACTTCACCTAACTTAATTGAAGCCTACTTGTGACAATAAGCGATTATTATTATTATTATTATTATTAAGGGCCAATTTAGCAGGGCCAATCTACCTAACCTACACATCTTTGGACTATGGGAGGACACAGGAGCACCCGGAGGAAACCCACGCAGACACTGGGACAAAGTGCAAACGTCACAGACAGCCACCCAAAACTGGAATTGAACCTGTGGCGCTTTGAGGCAGCAGTGCTAACCCCTCTGCCACCATGCCATTCTCATTGAAACTTACAGAATAATGAGAGGCCTGGATAGAGTGGACATGGAGAGGATGTTGCCACCAGTAGGAGAAACTAGAACCCGAGGGCACAGCCTCTGACGGAAGGGACAAACCTATCAAACTGAGATTAGGGGAATTTCTTCAGCCAGAGGGTGGTGAATATTCTCACTCTCTCTTTCTCACTCTCTCTCTTTCTCACTCTCTCTCTTTCTCACTCTCTCTCTCTCTCACTCTCTCTTTCTCACCCTCTCAGGGTAGCACAATAGTTAGCACTGTTGTTTCACAGCGCTAGGGACCCGGGATTGATTCCCGGCTTGGGTCACTGACTGTGTGGAGTCTACTCGTTCTCCCTGAGTCTGCGTGGGTTTCTTCCGGTTGCTTCGATTTCCTTCCACAAGTCCCTAAAGACATGTTTGTTAGGTGAAGTGGACATTAATTCTCCCTCAGTGTACCCGAACAGGCGCCGGAGTGTGGCGACTAGGGGATTTTCACAGTAACTTTACTGCAATGTTAATGTAAGCCTACTTGTACCACTAATAAATATTATTATTATGTGGTACTCTTTGTCACAGAAGGCTGTGGAGGCTAAATCACTGGGTGTCTTTAAGACAGAGATAGACAGGTTCTTGTTCATAAGGGGGTTGGGGGTTATGGGGAGGAGGCAGGAGAATGGGGATGAGAAAAATGTAAGCCATGACTGAATGGCAGAGCAGACTTGATGGGCTGAATGGCCTAATTCTGCTCCTATATCTTGTGGTCATTTTGTGGCTCATTGCTTGCTCGGATCTATGTTTAGCACTGGGTAGCACTGTAGCTTCACAGCGCCAGGGTCCCAGATTTTCTCAGTGACCCTCAGTCACCATCATTGAGACTAACTTTAAATTCCAGATTTTATTAATTGAATGGATTGGAGCCGATGTCCCCAGAACATTTTCCTGTCTCTCTGGGTGACTAATGCAGTGACATTGTCACTGGGTCAGTGTCTCCCCCCCTGATCTCTATGAGGTTGTTTGTGGAGAGAAGCCAGAAGTGACGGATAGTCACTGACCTCTCACCTGGTACCTCACAATGTCTAGGGAATGATTGACAGCATCTCTGGGCCAATAGGGAAGGGGGAGGCGGGTCTGGAGGACCGAGCGGGAGTGACTGGTCCTCCAACCAATCCGAGTAAACGAGGGCCGGGCTGGGCTCGTTCGTGTGAGGCATGCGCAGTGATCAGAGGCATGCGCAGTGTGATTAATGGCGGCGCAGAGACGGTGCTTTCTCGGTTCGATAATCCGCAGAGGTGGGTATGGCGGAACCGGGGGGAGCTATGGATCAGGCGGGGGGTAGGAGAAGCTTTGTAAACATGTTATATGAACCACAAACCCATGAAAAACAACTTACTGATATCCGGGATGGTCCCCCGCCCTTTGCACAGAGCAGGCCACAGCTTTCCTCAATTACACACCCGGTTTAATGTCCACCATCTTTGTCGGGGGGCCTCTGGTCGCAGGGCGGCGCATGCGCAATGCAGAATCGCCATCTTTGTTAGGGGCACTATTTTTGAAATTTACCCAGTAACAGAGAACAAATTGTTCATTAAACTGCTTCACTCTTTCACCTCCAATTTCTTATCGATTACGCCGAACAACGATTTCAGGCCAATGACAATCATTTGTATTCATATTGTGTCTTTAACAGAATAAATCTGTCTATAAAATCAAAAGGAAAGGATGATGGTTTCTCTAGCAGATAAACTAAAGACTAAAGTGGAGCCGGGCTCTGTAACTGAGGGGGAAATAGGTGGTCTTGGAAATTATGTGGATATGTGGTCAAAAGCTGTCCTTTAGCCTCAGACAGTTAACAAGTAGAGGGATGGAGTTAGTGGTTAGAGAGTGAAGTTTGTGGTGGTGACTGGAGAGAATGGCTTCAGCCTTCCCAATGTTTAAAGGCTGGAAATTTCTGCTCCTGCAGCACTTGATGTCAGACAAGCCAGGACAGTGTGTGTGAGTTGGAGATGAACTAGGTGGTGATGATCTTCACTTGCACCTACTTCCCGAGTCCATCCAGACAGTGGAGGTTGATGGGTTAAAAAATTCTCTCAGAGTTCTGGTCAAGCTGTAGTTGTAGAAAATTTGTCTCTTTTACCCTCTGTTTCTTGCACCCCTCTCTCTCTCTGTCTCCCTCTCATCCCCTCCCATTGATGCTAGAGCTAGATTATGTGTAATCCCAGATTGGGTGGCAGGATTCATTCCGTGAACAACATTAGTAAATCAGCCTGATTTTTATGACAATCCAGTAATTTTCACAGTCACTTTCCTCGTGCCGACCTCACAAATTACCAGATTCATTCAGCAGAATTTTACAGCTTGCCTTTGTGTTTCTGTGGGCTCTCTCTCACTTCCTTTTTCTTTTTGAAATCTATATCACAGAATATTAGAAAGGGGAGGATTTGCAGTCGGGAAACTGAAACTAAAGATCACATCAGGATCGCATGGATGCGCCCAATCTATTGTAACCGGAATATCATCGGATTTTGAAGATGGAAGAAAATAGCACCATTCACAGTGAGGAGAAACTGTACACGTGTTCTGTGTGTGGACGAGGGTTCAATCGGTCATCTGGCCTGTCAAAACATAAATGTAGTCATGATGGGGAGAAGCCGTGAAAATGCGGGGATTGTGGGAAAGGATTCAGTTACCCATCAGAGCTGGAAATTCATCAGCGTGGTCACACCGGGGAGAGGCCATTCACCTGCTCGGACTGTGGGAGGGGATTTACTAAGTCATCCATCCTGCTGACACACCAGCGCACACACACTGGGGAGAAGCCATTCACCTGCTCTGACTGTGGGAAGAGATTCACTCAGTCATCCACTCTGCTGAAACATCAGCGAATACACACTGGGGAGAAACCATTCACCTGTTCTGTGTGTGGCATGGGATTCACTCAGTCATCCACCCTGCTGACACACCAGCGAATACACACCAGGGAGAAGCCATTTACCTGCTCTGATTGTGGGAAGAGATTCGCTCACCAATCCACCCTGCTGACGCACCAGCAGGTTCACACTAAACAGAGACCATTCATCTGCTTCGAGTGTGGGAAGGGATTCATTAATTCATCGCACCTTATGATACACCAAAGAGTTCACACTGACGAGAGACCTTTTAAATGTCTGGACTGCGGGAAGTGTTTTAAAACCTCGCAGGAACTGGTCTCCCATCAACAGGTTCACACTGATGAGAAACCGTTCAGATGCTCTCACTGCGGGACTGGGTTCAAACGATCATCTCACCTCACTGTACACCAGCGCACTCACACAGGAGAGACACCGTACGCCTGCTCCAAGTGTGGGAAGAGGTTCACTCAGTCATCCGCTCTGCTAAGGCACCAGCGAATTCACACGGAGAGAGACCGTTCATCTGCTCTGATTGTGGGAAGAGATTCATTCAGTCATCCAACCTACTGACACACCAACACGTTCACACTGCAGAGAGACAGTTTACCTGTTCCTAGTATGGGAAGGGATTTACTCGTCATCCGCACTGCTGAGACACCAGTGAGTTCACTGGTAACTACAGTGATTGAATTTCGTTGTTACTCACATTGAGAACTGAGCCCTGTTCATTGAGCTCTGTTTCTGCAGATGTTAATACACTTCAGACCTGTCATAAAGACTAATATTCTGGACAAAAATAAATTATGCCATCTTTGTGTTAAACATGCTGTATCGTGTATTTTTAATATCTGAAGGGTTCTCCGTTTGAACGGCTCTAACCCTCCGATCTCCTCCATCCCCACCAACAACAAGTGTGAGGAGCTGATGGAGCTTCTTTGTCACTGAGATTGAGACAATCTGATCAGCTGCCTCTGCTGCTTCCTCCCTCTCACAAACCCACTGGACCAAACTGGCTCTGAAGCTCGCCCTTGTCCAAGATCTGAACTCACATCTTTCTCCACTTTCTCTCCTGTCCCCCATCAAACCCTCTCATTGCCCATCCTGTCCATGAGACCTGCCCAAACCCTCTCATTGTCCATCCTGTCCATGAGACCTGCCTCTATCAAACCCTCTCATTGCCCATCCTGTCCATGAGACCTGCCCCCATCAAACCCTCTCATTGCCCATCCTGACCATGGGACCTGCCCAAACCCTCTCATTGCACATCCTGTCCATGAGACCTGCCCAAACCCTCTCATTGCTCATCCTGTCCATGAGATCTGCCCAAGCCCTCTCATTGCCCATCCTGTCCATGAGACCTGCCGCTATCAAACCCTCTCATTGCTCATCCTGTCCATGAGACCTGCCGCTATCAAACCCTCCAATTGCCCATCCTGTCCATGAGACCTGCCGCTATCAAACCCTCTCATTGCCCATCCTGCCCATGAGACCTGCCCAAACCCTCTCATTGCCCATCCTGTCCATGAGACCTTCCCAAACCCTCTCATTGCCCATCCTGTCCATGAGACCTGCCCAAACCCTCTCATTGCCCATCCTGTCCATGAGACCTGCCCAAACTCTCTCATTACCCATCCTGTCCATGAGACCTGCTGCTATCAAACCCTCTCATTGCCCATCCTGTCCATGAGACCTGCCCAAACCCTCTCATTGCTCATCCTGACCATGAGACCTGCCGCTATCAAACCCTCTCATTGCTCATCCTGTCCATGAGACCTTCCCAAACCCTCTCATTGCCCATCCTCTCCATGAGACCTGCCTCTATCAAACCCTCTCATTGCTCATCCTGTCCATGAGACCTGCCCAAACCCTCTCATTGCCCATCCTGTCCATGAGACCTTCCCAAACCCTCTCATTGCCCATCCTCTCCATGAGACCTGCCTCTATCAAACCCTCTCATTGCCCATCCTGTCCATGAGACCTTCCCAAACCCTCTCATTGCCCATCCTCTCCATGAGACCTGCCTCTATCAAACCCTCTCATTGCCCATCCTCTCCATGCGACCTGCCCAAACCCTCTCATTGCTCATCCTGTCCATGAGACCTGCCCAAACCCTCTCATTGCTCATCCTGTCCATGAGACCTGCCGCTATCAAACCCTCTCATTGCCCATCCTGTCCATGAGACCTGCCCAAACCCTCTCATTGCCCATCCTGCCCATGAGACCTGCCCAAACCCTCTCATTGCTCATCCTGTCCATGAGACCTGCCCAAACCCTCTCATTGCCCATCCTGTCCATGAGACCTGCCGAAACCCTCTCATTGCTCATCCTGTCCATGAGACCTGCCCAAACCCCCTCATTGCCCATCCTGTCCATGAGACCTGCCCAAACCCTCTCATTGCCCATCCTGTCCATGAGACCTTCCCAAACCCTCTCATTGCTCATCCTGTCCATGAGACCTGCCCAAACCCTCTCATTGCCCATCCTGTCCATGAGACCTGCCCAAACCCTCTCATTGCTCATCCTGACCATGAGACCTGCCCAAACCCTCTCATTGCCCATCCTGTCCATGAGACCTGCTGCTATCAAACCCTCTCATTGCTGATCCTGTCCATGAGACCTGCTGCTATCAAACCCTCTCATTGCTGATCCTGTCCATGAGACCTGCCGCTATCAAACCCTCTCATTGCTCATCCTGTCCATGAGACCTGCTGCTATCAAACCCTCTCATTGCTGATCCTGTCCATGAGACCTGCCGCTATCAAACCCTCTCATTGCTCATCCTGTCCATGAGACCTGCCCAAACCCTCTCATTGTCCATCCTGTCCATGAGACCTGCTGCTATCAAACCCTCTCATTGCTGATCCTGTCCATGAGACCTGCCGCTATCAAACCCTCTCATTGCCCATCCTGACCGTGGGACCTGCCCAAACCCTCTCATTGCTCATCCTGTCCATGAGACCTTCCGCTATTTCCCTTTGCCCTGATCACCTGACTCCCCACGTTATCTGATATTGTTAATGGTTCTGTCCCTCCCAGCGTTAAATTCATTCGCATCATCCAACCTAAAAACAAAACCCTTGACCCCATCATCCTGGCAACCTACCGCTCCATCTCCAATCTCCCTTTCCTTTCCAAAGTCCGTGTACTCGGTGTTCCCCAAGGATCTATCCTTGGCCCCTCCTATTTCCCATCTACACGCTGCCACTAGGTGACATCATCCCAAAGCACCGTGTTAGTTTTCACATGGACACTGACAACACATCCAGCTTTACCTCACCCCCATCCCTCTCCATTCCTCCACTGTCACTAAATTATCAAACTGCTTATCCTACATCCAGTACTGGATGGGCAGAAATTTCCTCCAATTAAATATCGGGAAGACCAAAGCCATTGTCTTCAGTCATCACTACAAATTCTGGTCCCTCACTCCCGAGTCCATCCCTCTCCCTGGTCTGAGGCTGAACCACACTCGGCACAATCTCCGGGTCAGATCTGACCCCAAGATGAGTTTCTGACCCCATATCCACACCATCACTCATACCAGATATTTCATTCTCCATAATGTCACCTGTCTCCCCCCCCCCCCCACCCCAGCTCATCTGCTGCTGAAACCCTCAGACTTGATGATTCCAATACATTCCTGTCCAGCCTCTCCCATTCACCACACACGAGTGAATCGTGAAACGTGAGATCATCCCAAACTCTGCTGACTGTGAGCTTTCTCACACCAAGTGCTGTTCACCCATTACCCCTTTGCTCACTGACCTACATTGGCTCCTTTTGTAGCACAGCCTCGATTTTAAAATAAACATCCTCATCCTTATTTGCAAATCCCTTCATGGCCTCATCCCTCCCTATCTCTGTAATCTCCAGTTTCACAACCCTTTGAGATATCTGCACTCTGCTCACTCTGGCCTATTTAGCATTCCCCATTTAAATTACTCCACCATCAGTGTCAGGGCCAAGGCAGGAAACTGTGAAATTCCCTCTCTAACCTCTCCGCCACTCCACTTCTCTCTCCTAATTAAATATTGATGTTAAAATCAGCCTCTCCAATTAAACTTTTAACCATCTGTTCAGATATGGGCCTCACGGTAGCATGGTGGTTAGCATCAATGCTTCACAGCTCCAGGGTCCCAGGTTCGATTCCCGGCTGGGTCACTGTCTGTGTGGAGTCTGCACGTTCTCCCCGTGTGTGCGTGGGTTTCCTCCGGGTGCTCCGGTTTCCTCCCACAGTCCAAAGATGTGCAGGTTAGGTGGATTGGCCATGCTAAATTGCCCGTAGTGTAAGGTTAATGGGGGGATTGTTGGGTTACGGGTATGTGGGTTTAAGTAGGGTGATCATTGCTCGGCACAACATCGAGGGCCGAAGGGCCTGTTCTGTGCTGTACTGTTCTATGTTCTATATTCTCCATGTGACTCAGTGTCAATATTTTCTTTATGAAACCCCTCTGAAATACCTGGGGATGTTTTATTACAGTAATTGTGTTGTATAAATACCAGTTGTTACTGTTTCACTGCAGCCAGTTTGCGCACAGTAAAATTCCGCAAACAGCAATCAGATCAGTGACCCATTAATCCAGTTGTTCGGAAACAAAAAGTAATTTTATGAGATATATATTTGTATTGGTAAATATTAGAAATAAGGTATAATTTTAGGTGGGTTGAATTTCATGTTTCTGTGCCTGGAACGGACCTAAAGTTAAACTCATGCTGGAAAAGGGTGTTTGTGTGCATGGGGGTTGGTTAAGTTCCAATTATGTTTCTATTGTGAAAGAGAGAGCTACGGGGTGAAGAATAAATACAGTTGCTTAGCAACTAGAGGCCCTTGTAAGGAAAAAAAAGTTTTCCTTTGTTCTTTAGTTTCAGTTGAAAGGAACAACAGTTTGATAGGAAGATAGAGAGGGAACATCTCTCAGCTTTGCTGTCTTTCGTTGTCTGAAAGTCACACAATAGAGTAATGGTTAAGAAAGCCAGTGACAGAAATCTCAGGGACAGTTACTTAAGGAAACCAGAGAAATGAAAATGTATTTCCAGGGAGCCTGAAGTTATCGGAACTGTTGAAGAAAATAATAGTCAGCACTTCGAGTTTTTGCGAAAGGTCCTTTATTTAACACGAAGTTCGTGGGGAGATTAGATAGACCAAAGTCATTCCGAATGTCCCCCCTCTGCAGAGGTAAGGTAAGCAATTTATATGTTACAGTAAGGAATATCTCGGACAAAAATGCATTCTTTAGATAAGCAGAAAGACAGAAAAAACGAGCAGGCCTTGAGTTCCTCACCTAAGAAAAATAATTGTCTTCTGTCAGCAAAACAGTGTGCAGCTGGGTGCTATTTACATTGTATGACCTTCTGACTGTTTCATACAGAACCTCTTGACTAAAAAATAAGGCAAAAGATCCATCATGCTTTGCCAAGTGCCTATTTCCAGGGTTAGGTGGATTGGCCATGCTAAATTGCCCGTAGTGTCCTAAAAAGTAAGGTTAAGGGGGGGGGGTTGTTGGGTTACGGGTATAGGATGGATACGTGGGTTTGAGTAGGGTGATCATGGCTCGGCACAACATCGAGGGCCGAAGGGCCTGTTCTGTGCTGTACTGTTCTATGTTCTATGGTATTGTCTGTTAAATGCTAGAATTCCACATAACTCCCTCCACAGCCCACTGCTCTATTCACCTTGTCACACTGCGGCAGTGTTCTTGTCTAAGGTTCCCTCTGGTTCCTGTCACTGAGTCTGACAGCCTGCAGCAATACACCGAGCTGTCAGACAGCCGCACCTCACTGATTGTTCCTCACTCTTCCCCCACACATATCAAACTGTCGATTAATGCAGAAAATCGAGTCCCCACACCCTCTGCTCTGAAATTAGGGATGTAGAACAAGAAGTTGGGGGCTTTATCCTTGACCTAATGGTAAGCTATAAGGAATATAAGTTAGCTGTGGTCAAAAAGCTGTAATTACTGGTCACCGAATCTCCTTCATACTGTGTCATGTAACCGGCTCCTGTGAGACACAGGCATTAAAACTGATCTATTTTCATGTTCTGCTGTATCCGGACCATTGATTAACTGGAAATTTTTACTGAACCTTAGGGAAGTGTTCAGGTCACTCTCCCCCTCCCTGATGCCTCACAGTGTCAGCAGCTCAGACTCCAGCTCAATACCCCTGAGCCCAGGTTCTGCAAGTTGCAGACACTCCCGCAGATATGATTGTCGAGGATTGTAACGTTCTCCAAAACCTCCCAGATGCTGCAATCCCGACACATCACCTGTCCTGTGATCAAAATCCAGCCCTAATAAAGGATGCGATTACCAACAACACCCAACTCCTGCAGTCACACATGAACCCGCTGGTGTCTCAGCAGGTTGGATGATCGATTGAATCCCTTCCCACACTCGGGGCAGGTGAACGGCTTCTCCCCACTGTGAATGTGTTGGTGTGTCTGGAGATTGGATGACTGCGTGAATTGTTTCCCACACACGGAGCAGGTGAATATCCTTTCCCCAGTGTGAATTCGCTGGTGTTGAATAAGGTGAGACGATTGTCTGAATCTCTTCTCACAATGAGAGCAACTGAATGGTCTCTTGTCAGTGTGAACAAGCTGGTGTTTGATTAGATCTGGAGAGGTTTTAAAGCAATCCCCACAGTAAAAGCATTTAAAAGGTCTCTCATCACTGTGAACTCTCTGATGTGACCCCAGGCTGGATGACTTTGTGAATCTCTTCCCACACATGGTGAATGGTCTCTCCCCAGTATGGCTGCGCCGACGGATCTCCAGCTGGGATGGGTAATTGAATCCTTTCCCACAGTCCCCACATTTCCAAGGTTTCTCCATGGTGCCGGTGTCCTTGTGTCTCTCCAGGATGGATGGTCAGTTGCAATCTTGATCAGACATAGAACATGTGCACTGTCTCTCCTCACTGTGAATGTTGTTATGTTTCTTCAGGCTGTGTAATTGGTTAAAGCTCTTTCCACAGTCAGTTCATTGGAACACTCTCACTTGGGTGTGTGTTGTGTGGGTCTCGGTGCTTTCCCAGTCACACTGATATTTGAAATCTTTTCCCACAGACAGAACAGACAAACATTTCTCGTTCCACATTCAAAGGCTGATGATATTCAGGTCCTGATGAATCAAGTGACTGTGTCAGATCTTTACATGATATTTAGTTTGCGTTACTCATCTGCAAATCCTCGCCTTTTCATGCTCTGTAAAAGGAGATGACCAAAGTCATCACTGTAAGTAGAGGATAAAAATGCAGAACAGTTAATTCTCATTTCTATGGAACATTTTTTTCCTCTTATTCCACGACAGCGACAGATCCCCGTCCCACACACTCTCTCTCCCCACTGGGCTGAAACCAAATAAATTGTTGGATATTGTTTTCTGTATCCTTTGTACAAATTTAGACAAATAGAGATACAAACATGTTGGATAATTCATTTCATCCATGAATCCTGATGAAACATTATACAATCAATCGGCTGAATATGTGTTCCCAGCGAGTTGGAAAACCCCACAAATAAGATATAGAACAAATAGAGGACAAGACAGCCCAATGACCTACTTTATAAAACTCATAGACAGTATGTAAATGATTGAGAATTTAATGAACTCAAGCTGACAACATGTGATCTGTGGATTTAATACAAAAGTCAGAATGCAAAGGTTTGGAGGGTTTGCAGTCGGGCAAGGCCCCGGGACTGGACGGATATCCTGTAGAATTTTATAGCAAATTCTCAGAGCTGTTGAGCCCACTATTGCTGAGAATCTTCAACGAGGCTAAGGAAAGGGGAACCCTTCCCCCGACGATGTTCCGGTCCTTGATCGCGCTCATCCTTAATCGAGATAAGGACCCGTTGCAGTGTGGCTCCTACAGGCCGATATCGCTCCTTAATGTAGACACCAAATTGTTGGCCAACCCTGGCCACTAGAATTGAGGACTGTGTCCCGGGGGTGATTAATGAGGACCAGACGGGGTTTGTGATGGGCAGGCAGCTGAACACGAATGTGTGGAGGCTCTTGAACGTGATCATGATGCCCTCGGAAGGAGGGGATGCAGAAGTGGTGGCTGCAATGGATGCGGGAAAAGCCGTTGATCGGTGGAGTGGGAATTCCTGTGGGAAGTGTTTGGCAGATTTGGATTTGGTGAGGAATTCATAGGGTGGGTCAGATTACTGTATCATGCCCCTGTAGCGAGTGTGTCCAGGAACTGGCTGCGGTCAGAATACTATAGGCTGCATCGTGGAACGAGGCAGGGGTGCCCCCTGTCCCTCCTGCTGTTTGCCCTGGCAATCGAGCCATTGGCCATGACGCTGAGGATGTCTAGAAACTGGAGGGTGCTGGTTCGGGGAGGGGAGGAGCATCGTGTTTCACTGTACCCGGATGACCTGCTCCTGTATATTTCAGATCCGGTAGAGGGGTGGGGGAGGTCATGCAGATACTAAAAGATTTCGGGGATTTCTCGCGGTATAAATTAAATGTCGGGAAAAGCGAGTTTTTTGTGATCCATGCGACAGGCCAGGAAAAGAGACTGGGAGAGCTCCCGCTCAAGATAGTGGAGAGGAGCTTTCGCTACTTGGGCATACAGATGGCTAAGAGTTGGGATGCCCTCCACAAGCTCAACCTAACATGGCTTGTGGATCAGATGGAGGGGGACTTTAAGAGGTGGGACATGTTGCCACTTTCCCTGGCAGGCAGCGTGCAGTCCATGAAGATGACGGTCCTCCCCAGGTTTTTGTTCGTCTTCCAGTGCCTTCCCATCCTCAAATCCTTCTTCAAGCGGGTGAACAGGATTATCACGGGATTGGTGTGGGGAAACAAAACCCCGCGAGTTAAAAGAATGTTCTTCGAGCACAGTCGGGGGGGGGGGGGGTCAAAAGAGGCCGGAATCCTGACCTTTGCCTCCTTGGTAGCCCGGAGAAGGCTGTTATTAATGTGGAGGGACGCGAAACCCCCAAGTGTTGAGACTTGGGTTAGTGACATGGTGGGGTTTCTAGGTTTGGAGAGGATAACGTTTGCCTTGCGAGGGTCTCTGCAGGGGTTCTCCGGGCGGTGGCAACCGTTCCTTGACTTTCTCGCGGAACGTTAGATGGAGATCAGCAGCAGCAGAAAACCAGAGGGGGAGGTGGGGAACTGTATGGGTTGTGGATAGATTTTTGTTAAGTTGTTCATTCTTTTTTTGTTTTTTGTGCCTTCTTTTAGTAGTGGTTTTGTAAAAATTCTGAATAAAAACAAGTTTTAAAAAATGCACTTTGCAGAGAATCTTTAGTTTATATTCTGCTGGTTAAGGAGTCCTGCGTTTTGTAACCTATTGTAATTATTTGTCTGATGAAACAATGTGCAATCCCGTCATTATTTTATACTTTTATTTAATGGCTATCTATAACTATGTGATGAATTCTAATTACTTATTATATTTGTGTTGTCATCACAATTCAGACATTAACCTTTCTCTCTCTCTCTCTTGTTTTGATTTCTGGTTCTCGTCCTGTCCAATCTAACCCTGAGCTGATGTTTCACAGGGAGACATTTGTTAATAGTTTCCCAGAGATCAGAGTCGTCATAGATTTGAGTGCAAAGTGTCAGATCTTATTTATTATTCCCCCCTCCCCCATCCTGTGATGTGAACCACCCTCCAGTGTGTGAAGCAGGATGGTGCCCGTTAACCTGGGCCTGTTCCCGGGAGGGAGGGAGACGCCACACAGGCAAACCAGGGAGCTGACAATTATCCTGATGAGTTTGTGGATCCACAAAGTGTTTCCAAATCCTCCCCATCCAGCCGCCAACTCCAGCACACCTTCGACCAGCTGCAAATTTGACAAATAAACACCTGTCCATGGTCATGACCGACACAGCACATGCTTCAAAAACTGGGCGACACTGCACCTGTGCACTTGTCTCCTGTGGTGTAGATAGGGGACATCCACCATGTGGGGAATGCTGGGTAAAAACCCCACCATTGTGATTCACAATTCAGTTTCTTGTGATTACTCAGCAGTAAGGCAGTGGAGAGTGACCTTAGAACAAATCATTACAGTGAGGTATTTGACATGTAACAACCTACAAGGTTACAGACTAACAGCTAGAAAGTGGGGTTGGGCTGGTACCGATATGATGGGCCAACTCGCCTCCTTTGGTCCTAGAAATTTAAATTTTCTGTTTCCATTGTCCAACAAATGGAAGACTGAAATAGACTGAATTTTGGTCTCTCAGAGAATCAAGGGTGCTGGTGAACAGACAGGAGGGAGGAATTGAGGCTCATTCAGCCATGATTGTATTGAATAACGGAGTAGGTGAGACAGGTTGTTTGGCCTGATCCTGCTCCTAACCCTTGTCTGCTTACAACAGCGCTGTCTGATTTCATCATCACCAATTTAGTTGCAAGAGTTACCAACAGCAACAGAAACAAACAAATGATGTGATTAACAGCAGAATCTAACCTCCACAGTCAGTTGTGAACTCGCTGGTGTGTCAGCAAGTGAGACGATCGAGCAAATCTCTTCTTACATACGGAGCAGGTGAACGGCCTCTCCCCAGTGTGAACTTGCTGGTGTCTCAGCAGGTTGGAAGACTGAGTAAAGCCCTTCCCACACACAGAGCAGGTGAATATCTTCTCCCTTGTGTGAACCTGTTGGTGCCTCACCAGGTTGGATGATGAACTGAATCCCTTCCCACACACAGAGCAGGTGTACGGCCTCTCCCCGCTGTGAATTCGGTGGTGTTGAATAAGGTGAGGCGACTGTCTGAATCTCTTCTCACACTGAGAACAACCAAATGGTCTCTCGTCCATGTGAATAAACTGGTGTTTAATCAGATCCGGTGAGATTTTAAAGCATTTTTCACAATCAGAACATTTAAAAGGTCTCTCATCAGTATGAACTCGCAGGTGTAACTGAAGGCTGGACATCAGAGTGAATCCATTCCCACACACGGGGCAGGTGAACGGTCTCTCCCCAGTGTGACTGCGTCGATGAGCTTCCAGCTGGGATGGGCAAAGGAATCTCTTCCCACAGTCCCCACATTTCCACGGTTTCTTTGGATTGCGCATGAGTTTGTGTCTCTCCAGATTGGATGATCAGTTGAAGCCTCGTCCACACACAGAATATATGTACGGTTTATTCCCGCTGTGAATGGTGTGATGTTTGTTCAGGCTGTGTAACTGCTTTAAGGTTGACTGGAACGCTCTCACTCGGGTGTATGTCTTGGTGCTTTTCCAGTCACACTGATGTCTGAAATCATTTCCCGCAGATAAAACAGATAAATATTTCTGCTTTGACATTCAAAGCTTGATGATATTCAGCTCCGAGTGAATTAAGTGATGATCAGATCTTAATGTGATGATTGGTTTGAGTTCCCCATCCACAAGTTATCTCCTAATATCCTATAAACATAGTTTATAAAAGTCATTGCTGTCAGTGCAGGATAGAAATTTACAACAGACAGTTCTAGTTTCTATGCAACATTCATTCTTTTCTTGTTTTCCCAAACGTATTGTTGAATCATAATAAAATAAACCTAAATCAGAAACAAAGTCCCAACAAGAGCAAAAGAATCTTCCTGAATAAACCAGAATGTTATTACCAATGTCTATGAGACACTCTGTACTCCGAGGAATCCACTGGAAGGTGTCAACTGTTCTGGTGGACACCGCATGCTCCCTCACCAGAGCCACCCAGACATGGGCAGGCACATGGAAGAGAGGCCGGCAGTTTCTTATAGAGGCGGCAGGAAAGTGACCTTATTCAATGGTGGAGCAGGCTCGATGGACTGATTTTATTTTATTCGTTCATACTTATTGCCCATCCCTAATTGCCCTGGAGGAGGCAGTTAAGAGTCAACTATATTGCTGTGGCTCTGGAGGCACATGTCGGCCAGACCGGGTAAGGACGGCAGATTTCCTTCCCTCAAGGACATGAGAGAATCAGTTGAGTTTTTAACGTTAATTGACAATGGTTACATGGTCATCATTAGACTGTTAATTTCAGATGCTTATTGAATTGAAATTTCAACATCTGCAGTGGCAGGATTCGACCCTGGGTTTTACCAGAAGCATTACCCTGGTTTTCTGGTTTAGTAATCCAGTGACAATACCACTATGTGGTACTGGTGTAGTGGTGTTGCCGTAGTGGCTGACTCCTGGTCCTATATCTTATATTTAACCAGTGTAATCCCCACTGGGACCTGTTCATCCAAATTCTATAAGTTGCTGTTTTAACCAGGCCCAAGAGCAAGCCCAGGAGAAGATTAGGGCAGCACGGTAGCATTGTGGATAGCACAATGGCTTCACAGCTCCAGGGTCCCAGGTTCGATTCCGGCTTGGGTCACTGTCTGTGTGGAGTCTGCACATCCTCCCTGTGTGTGCGTGGGTTTCCTCCGAGTGCTCCGGTTTCCTCCCACAGTCCAAAGATGTGCAGGTTAGGTGGATTGGACATGATAAATTGCCCTTAGTGTTGGGTGGGGTTACTGGGTTATGGGGATAGGGTGGAGGTGTTAACCTTGGGTAGGGTACTCTATCCAGGAGCCGGTGCAGACTCGGTGGGCCGAATGGCCTCCTTCTGCACTGTAAATTCTATGATCAAAGATCCTCTGACTTACTCAGTCCCTCCACACTGGGCAGCCAAAGATTAAGCGCAGGGGGCTGAAGTGTAACTAAAATTTGAGAAGTAGCTTTTGCAGGTAACTAACTATCGGGACTGCAACCTCCCACACTGAATGTATATATGGCCCATGGAATTCTCTGGGCTGAAACGGGCAGCAGGGTAGCATGGTGGTTAGCATCAATGCTTCACAGCTCCAGGGTCCCAGGTTCGATTCCCGGCTGGGGCACTGTCTGTGTGGAGTCTGCACGTCCTCCCCCTGTGTGCGTGGGTTTGCTCCGGTTTCCTCCCACAGTCCAAAGATGTGCGGGTTAGGTGGATTGGCCATGCTAAATTGCCCGTAGTGTCCTAAAAAATAAGGTTAAGGGGGGGTTGTTGGGTTATGGGTATAGGGTGGATACGTGGGTTTGAGTGGGGTGATCATGGCTCGGCACGACATCGAGGGCCGAAGGGCCTGTTCTGTGCTGTACTGTTCTATGTTCTATGAAACAGAGGAGCTGAAGCCCCGTCCACCATCTTTCCTATTGAAAAACAGAAGCGCATGCGCAGTCTCTCCCCGAAACAAGATGGCGGCCGTTATTCTGGGTCTCTCGCTGGGGAAAAGAACCGGAGCTGCAAATGTGGGAGCCACAGATTCGGATTCGGGGCTTGATGTCTTCACCAGTTGTTTACAAACCCTCCCCGTCAACCCGCCGGCTCCATCGCCCCCTCCGCCTTTCCGCATCCTCACCGGTTTGGAGATCCAATAAACAATAGACTTCCCATCGCTATCACTGCGCATGCTCCAATACAGGGTGGTGCCGCGCCTGCGCACTGCTCTCCTGTGCTCTGGAGAGAGGACATTCACCACCGCGGGGGGTGTCGGGTAATATCCCCGCCATGGCAGCTACCAACTAACCCGGAAATTATTTATTTATTTCGCTATGATTGAGCGATTAGGGCGGAAATCAGTAACATTCAGAACCCAGGCGGCATCGTGGGCAGTGGTTAACATGGTAACAATGCTACCATGCAGTGCCTGCGACCTGGGTTCAATTCCGGAACTTGGGTGACTCTGTAGAGTTTGTACTTTCTCTCCGTGTCTTATGGGTTTCCTCCCGGTGCTCCAGTTCCTCCAACAGTCCAAGGATGTGCAGGTTAAGTGGGGTTATGGGGATGGGGAGGTGGGCCGAGGTAGGTTGCTCTTTCAGAGAATTGGTGCAGACTCAATGGGCGGAATGACCTCCTTCTGCACTGTAGGAATTTTAAAGTATACAAACACCCTGAAGGCATCAACATTTTACGTTATTTACTGAGAGAGCAGTAAATGAAACCTTGTCCATTATGGATACAAAATTAGAGGATATAAAGCTCTGTACCTTCAACAAACACGGAAAGAGGGAAATGAATGTGTTTAAAGACCTAGTCCACTTACCAATCACTGTCACAGTTCAGGGGTTTAGAAGAAAAAATAATACGAGGCTGTGTAAGTTATTTGGGAAATATAGTTAAAGAAGCAATTCAGTTTATAAACTAAGGTATTGGATTTAAAATAAAAATAATTGTTTTTCAATTAATGCATTCATTTTCCCAACACCTCTGGGCAGTGGGAGTCGATAATGTTCACTGTTTTATATTATTCTATTTTGTCGGATTATGATGTATGCCCTTCCCCACCATTCTGTGATATATAAATGCAGAATCATTCTACCCATATTGCTCTAAGCAGAAGGGTATGGGCAGCATGGCGGAGCAGTGGTTAGTACTGCTACCTCACAGAGACCAAGGTTTATTTCTGAACTCTGGTGACAGTATGTGGAGTTTGCACATTCTCCCCATGTGTGGGTGGGTTTCCTCTGGGTGCTCCAGTTTCCCCCCAAAGTCTTAAAATGTGCAGGTTAGGTGGATTGCTCATGCTAAAATTGCCCCTTAGTGTCCAAAGTTAGGGTGGGAGAATGGGCCAGATTGGGTGCTCTTTCAGAGGGATGATGCAGGCTAAATGAACTGAATGACCTCCTTCTGCACTGTTAGCACTCTATGGCTATCATTTCTATGTCTATGACAGTAAGGTGCAGATGTGCAGTAGGAAGGAATCTGCTGGACATTGGCCAATCTCCACCTTCAAAATATTGGGGCATCTTCAGACTGCGAAACACCCAGCAAATTTATAGTTGAGGTTGCAGAATAATTATGTCCACTTATTCCACTCAGTAAAACTGCCTTAAAGACCTTTCTTGTCCAAATTATGAACTCACATCTTTCTCCTCTTTTCCTGCTGTCTCCCATCATGCTCTCTCAGAGCTCAGCTTGTCTGTGAGACTTACCCTTTGCTCCTTTGACCCAATTTTCACTAAACTGTTTAACATCCAACTTCCACAATCATAGAATTTACAGTGCTGAAAGAGGCCATTCGGCACATAGAGTCTGCACTGGCCCTTGGAAAGAGCACCCTTCTCAAGCCCACGCCTCCACCCTATCCCCGTAACCCCCACTAAACCCTTTTGGACATTACGGGCAATTTAGCATGGCCACTCCACCGAACCTGCACATCTTTGGACTGTGGGAGAAAACTGGAGATCCGGACTAAACCCACACAGAAACAAGGAGAACGTGCAGACTCCGCACAGGCAGTGTCCCAAGCCAGGAATCGAACCTGGGACAGTGGAGTTGTGAAGCAACTGTGGTAACCACTGTGCTTCCCTGATTTACTGGATTCCAGTTCAAATACAAGCCACAATGAAGCATCTGCCTTGGCAGGGTTTGAACCTGAATTCTGAGAATTGTGCTGTATTTCAGCATTAATCATCCAGTGACAATACCACTACACCATCATCTCCCCAGTCAAGCACTTTGCAGAGCTCATCCGGGATATGAACCCGGGACCTCTTGCATTTTGGAAACCCCACAAGCGAAAATCATGCCCACGGTTTCCACGGTATCTCCATGGAGTCAGTGTCTTTGTCCGTTTCCTCTTTAGACAATCAAGTGAAGCTTGGTCCTCACACAGAACACGTGTATGGTTTCTCCCCTTAGTGAATGGTGTGGTGTTTTTTCAGGCTGTGACTGGTTAAAGCTCTTTCCACAGTCCGTCCACTGGAACACACTCACTCGGGTGCGTTTGTGTCTCGGTGTTTTTCCAGTCACACTGATGTTTGAAATATTTTCCCACAAACAGAACATTTTTCATTCCAATTTATAGTCTGGAATATTCAGGTCCACACCGAGTGACACTGTCGGATCGTAATATGATATTTGGTTTGTGTTTCCTGTCTGAAAATCCTCTCCTATGCCCAGGAAAAGGAGTTGACAAAGGCCACACAATTAGTACAGGATAGAAATTCAGAACAGACAATTCCAGTTTCTGGGGAACATTTTTGTCTCTCTTCTTTCCCTAGAGCTGTAACTCCCCGTCCCACACACTCTCCCTCCTCCCTGGACTGAAATCCAAATAAAGTATTCGATCATTATTTCTGTATCCTTTTACTAAAGTTATATAATTAGAGGTAAGAATATGCTTTATAAGTCACTTCATTCATGACTTGTGACAGACATGAATCTGAATGACTCTGACTGACCAATGCAGCCTCCACCGGGTTTCAGTGAAACCTCCCGGTCGAGACCAACATCGGCACTGCGCATGCTCCAGCTCACAATTCCAAGGGAATAATTGACGGCAGCTCTGGACCAATAGGACGAGAGGGGCGGGACTGGAGGACGTGAATGAGGGGCGGGGCTGTGAGGGGAGAGGTGACCCGCCAATAGCCCAGTGTCCGGTCGCCCTGGTGACAGCGGCGGGCCGCTTACAAAAAGGTTAGCGGCGGGGCTGGGCCCGGTATCCCACGTTAGCTGGAGCATGCGCAGTACCGATCACAACTCGGGATTGAGGATTGAGGCGGTTGGGTGGAAATTGTGAGTTGGTCAAATTCGCTCGGGTGAGACATGAGGGAGGGATGGAGCTGGCGGGTGGGTCGGGAGGCTTCATAAACACTCCGTGTAGCCCAAGCTCCGAATATGAAGCTCGGACACAGCAGTTGAACCAGTGAAAGCTGCTCGGGCTTTTCACCGAGACAGGGCCGGGTGCATGCGGAGGGAGTGAGAGTCCCGGCTTTGCTCCGCCTCCCATTCACTCTGATTGGCTGGAGGACCAGCCGCTCTCGTTCGGTCTTCCTGCCCCGCCCACTCTTTCTATTGGTCCCAACCCGCCGTCAATCAGTCCCCGGCCATTGTGAGCTGGAGTAAACGCGTCACAACTTGTCAGCTCCCTGGTTTGCAGCTGCGGAGCTTCTCCCTCCCTCCCGGGAACAGGCCCAGGTTAACGGGCACCATCCTGCTTCACACACTGGAGGGTGATTCACATCACAGGATGGGGGAGGGGGGATAATAAATAAGAGCTGACACTTTGCACTCAAATCAATGAGGACTCTGATCTCTGGCAAGGAAGGAAACCCTGGCAGGTGGGCGGGGAGGATTCACAAACACCCGCTGGAGACCCCAAACCCCCAAATAAGACCCATTGATTTTATTGTCAGTCTGCAGACAGGAGCTGGAGAACTGAACCCAGGCAGAGGAGAGGGAGGAAAAAAAGATGGTGAGATGGGTTTGGATTTCAGTTTAGGGAGGAGGGAGAGTGTGTGGGACAGGGATTTACAGCTTTGGGGGAACAAGAGAGGAAAAAATGTTCCAGAGAAACTACAATTGCCTGATCAGAATTTCTATCCTGGACTGACAGTGATGGCTTTTGTAAACTCCTTTTACAGGATATTGGAAGTGGAGAATTTGCACACAACAAACTGAACCCAACGGAAAAGTTTGTCTCTTTGCGAATTCTGTCCTGCATTGACAATGATGACGTTTGTAACATGATAGATTACAGCTCTCAGGAAAGATTAAATGGAGGGGGCAATGTGAGAGAGTGGCCATGGTTTAGCACACTGGGCTAAATCACTGGCTTTGAAAGCAGACCAAGGCAGGCCAGCAGCACAGTTCAATTCCCGTACCAGCCTCCCCAAATAGGTGCCGAAATGTGGCGACTAGGGGCTTGTCACAGTAACTTCATTTGAAAGCGGCTTGTGACAAGAGATTTTCGTTTCATTTCATTTCAACAAACAACAAGTCATAAATACAAGATAGTTACGAATAAATCCAAGGGGACAATACAGTCAAAATTATTTATCACAGGTTCAGAATGTGCAACTCATTACCACGGAAAGGAGTTGAGGAAAGTGCTGAGATGTTTTCAAAAGGAAACGGGACAAGCACATGAGAGAAAATGGAATTGAAAATCAGCTGAAAGGCTGAGATTTGATAGGTGTGACAGTCGGAGATGTATGCAGAGTATTGACAGCAGCAGAATCTGTGACAGAATGGCCTGTTTGTATTTTATATATTCACAATATTTCAATGTAATCTGCTTTTACAGAATATTTCCAGATGCAAACATCATGTCGAGATCTGACAGAGTCACTTGATTCATCAGGACTGGCCTTTCAACGTGGAAGGAGAAATGTTTGTCTGCTTTGTCTTTTGGAAAAAATTTCGAAAATCACTGTCGATTGGAAAAGCACCGAGACACAGACATTTAAGTAATTTCCGACAGTTAGCTGGAACTGAGCTTTAACCAGTCACAAAGCATGAAATTAAGTTGCAACATTTACATCAGGGAGACACCGTACTCAGGCTTCAACTGATGATCCAAGTTGGAGAGACATAAGGACATTCGCACCACAGGAATCAAGAAGCAGCAATAGGACATTCAGCCCCGTGAGCCTGTTCTACATTTAACAACATCACGGCTGATCTGATAGTGACCTCAAATCTGCATCCCACCTACACCTGATAACTTGTCAATACCCATGGAGAAACCGTGGAAATGCAGGGACTGTGGGATGGGATTCAATTCCCCATCTGTATTGGAAACTCATCGACGTATTCACACTGGGGAAAGGCCGTTCACCTGCTCCATATGTGGGAAGGGATTCACTAGGTCATCATGCCTCCTGACACACCAACTTGTTCATACTGATCAGAGACCTTTTAAATGTGCTGACTGTGAGATGAGCTTTAAAAGCAGAAAGGAATTACTGACACATCAACGCACTCACACTGGAGAGAAGCCATTCACCTGCTCCGTGTGTGGGAAGGGATTCACTCAGTCATCTTCGCTCCTCAGCCACCAACTTGTTCATACTGATCAGAGACCTTTTAAATGTGCTGACTGTGAGAAGAGTTTTAAAAGTAAAATGAATTTACTGAAACACCAACGCACTCACACTGGGGAGAGGCCATTCACCTGCTCTGTGTGTGGGAAGGGATTCACTCAGTCATCGTTCCTCCTGAAACACCAACTTGTTCATACTGATCAGAGACCTTTTAAATGTGCTCACTGTGAGATGAGTTTTAAAAGTAAAATGAATTTACTGAGACATCAACGTACTCACACTGGGGAGAGGCCATTCACCTGCTCCGTGTGTGGGAAGGGATTCACTCAGTCATCAGACCTCCTGAGACACCAACTTCTTCATACTGATCAGAGACGTTTTAAATGTTCTGACTGTGAGAAGAGCTTCAAAAGTAAAATGAGTTTACTGAGACACCAACGCAATCACACTGGGGAGAGGCCATTTACCTGCTCCGTGTGTGGGGAGGGATTCACTCAGTCATACCACTTCCTGGACCACCAACTTGTTCATACTGATCAGAGACCTTTTAAATGTGCTGACTGAGAAGAGCTTTGAACGCAGAAAGGAGTTACTGACACATCAACGCACTCACACTGAGGAGAGGCCATTCACCTACTCCGTGTATGAGAAGAGATTCACATGTTCATCCCAGCTTCTGCAACCCCAGGAGTTCACACTGGGCAGAGGCTGTACACGTGCCCCGTGTGTGACAAGAAATTTACTCAGTCTTCCCACTCGATGACACACCGACTTGTTCACATTGATCAGAAACTTTTCAAATGTTCTGACTGAGAAAAGAGATATAAAACTAAACCGAATCTGCAGAAACACCAGCGAGTTCACACTGAAACAGAATCATAGAATTTATAGTGCAGAAGGAGAGTATTCGGCCCATCGAGTGCACCGGCCCTTGCAAAGAGCAGCTTGCTTAAGCCCATACCTCCAACCTAACTCATAACACCACCTCACCTTTTTGGACACTCAGGGCAATTTAGCATGGCCAATCCACGTAATCTACACATTTTTTGACTTGTGGGAGGAAACTGGACACCCGGAGGAAACCTGCGCAGACATGGGGAGAACGTGCAAACTCCGCACAGTCAGTGAGCCAAGCCGGGAATTCTGGGACCCTGGAGCTTGAAGCAACAGTGCTAACCACCGTGTACCGTGTGGCCCACATGTGAGAGCGGTACTGGAGAGAGGCTGTTTAACTGGGCAGCACGGTAGCATTGTGGATAGCACAATCGCTTCACAGCTCCAGGGTCCCAGGTTCGATTCCGGCTTGGGTCACTGTCTGTGCGGAGTCTGCACATCCTCCCCGTGTGTGCGTAGGTTTCCTCCCATAGTCCAAAGATGTGCAGGTTAGGTGGATTGGCCATGATAAATTCCCCTTA
The DNA here is from genome assembly GCF_902713615.1 of Scyliorhinus canicula. Classification (NCBI taxonomy): domain Eukaryota; kingdom Metazoa; phylum Chordata; class Chondrichthyes; order Carcharhiniformes; family Scyliorhinidae; genus Scyliorhinus; species Scyliorhinus canicula. The sequence goes on from NW_024055478.1 coordinate 116,160, forward strand.
GTGTCCAAAATTGCCCTTCGTGTTGGGTGGGGTTGCTGGGTTATGGGAATAGGGTGGAGGTGTTAACCTTGGGTAGGTTGCTCTTTCCAGGAGCCGGTGCAGACTCAATGGGCTGAATGGCCTCCTTCTGCACTGTAAATTCTATGAACTGCTCCGTGTGTGGGAGGAGATTCACTCAGTCAAAAAACCTGCACAGACATCAGCATGTTCACAGGCAACAGCAGGGTTTGGATTCAGCTGTTGTTGCAGCTGTTAGTCACATCCAGGACTGAATGATGCCTGGACGTCTGTTTCCAGTGGGGCTCCACAGTTTCCAGTATATATCAGTGATTTAGACTGAAATGTATGCACCAGGATTATACAAAAGTTGCTGATGTGTTTTAGACAATGAGGGAGAAAGCCATGAACTGGTGTTGTATCTTCGGATTTGTGAAGTGTTATTCAATTTACCGGTTGTTCTTGAGACACTGCTGAAACTCAGTAGAAATTCAAGTTTAAAACTTGTCAGGTGCAAATAAGAATTGTTTTATTTGAAGTTCATTGGTTACAACTTGAAAATGATTTAAAAGGTAGTTTGTAGACAATTTGATTTTCTTCAAAGAATCACAGGAATTATCTTCTGAGACAATAGCCTGAACACAACTTTAAAAGTCAAAGGCTGAAGTCAAAGTATGAAAATGAAATAGGAATACAGAACTCTTTTCTAATTCTCTTCCTTTACTTTCTCTCTCTCTCTCTGTCTCTTTCTCTCTGTCTCTTTCTTCCTTTCTTTCTCTGTCTCTTTCTGTCTGTCTCTTTCTGTCTGTCTCTTTCTGTCCAAAATGGTGGCCAAATCATCCATGGATATACTATTTGATATCTGTCTTAAGCGATCCGATCACACCCCAATATAATCCTAATTGGTTTAAGCTATATTCAAAACACATTTGATTTGATAACAAGCCGTCCATCCTCACGATGCAACGCCACTTCCAATTGTTGCTTATCTGCAACAATTGAGACGTTATGTCATCTCATCATACTATAATTTCGAAAATATAATTGAAACTGTTTTTTGACACGGTCTAAAATGTTTTGGCTTGCATACGTTATGGAATGTGGTTCAGGCTGTTATCACAAGTGGCCTGAAATCAGAACAATGGAGCCTTTAATGCTTCCACCTTAAATTCAGCCATGCCCTTGAAAAAATGTGATGTTTTTATCAGTGGTTCTGTGTTTCCCAAACTCATGTCTGAGTTTGGAAATTGTATGTTTCTTTCATTTTAAAACTGGGATTTAATATTTATGCTTTAAACTGCTTTTTTACCTATATTAAGTGTATTTAAAATACCTGACTTCTACAGTCGCCCCTTTGATAAATCGAAAGATCAAGTGAGATATATCAGAATAAGATAAAAGATATCATTAAAGCGATAGGATAGGTAAAAGCGCAAAGAATAGTTCATTCATATTGTCATTGCAGATTTAAACAATAGAATGGAAACTTAGCATTGCAACAAGTATTTCAACAATAATCATTAAAATTCTTAAAGAATCATTATTACAAAATAACAATTAATGAATTAGTCAAATTTGATGCTACAGATTCAGTATTAATAGATTATACAAATAATTGATTGATATTACGGTTAACATTTCAACAAAAGTATTTCACCTCAAATTCATCAATTGGGGGTGCAGTAGGGTTAGTGTGAATCATTCTGACAGTTGTTCCCCTGCGCTTAGCGAATAGTTCTTTGATGCACGTAGCACATTAGTATGTCATATAAATGATGAATCCAGCTGCACAGGAGAATAGGATTATTCTCATTATGGACATTCTTGTGTGTCCAAACCACCCGCAAATTCTATCCCAGAGAGAGAGAACTTGGGATGGATCAAGTTTTTTTTATTTCTTTTTGGATATGTAATACCAAATCTTTAACTTCTTCAGAGTTATCAGGAATGAAAGTGCAACATTCTGCACCATTCAGGGCGCACGTGCCACCGTTTTCGGCTAGCACATAGTCAAGTGCCATTCGATTTTGCAATACCACGGTTCGAATTGTTCGCATTTCGTCAGAGATTTTGTCTAGGGCAGTGGCAATGTATTCTGCCACATCTTGTATGATGGTTGTTATGTTATTTAACTAATTCTCCATCCTTACTTCCCAATAGAAAGGAATGAATCTAGCAAAAATTGCATCTCTAAAGGTGATAGAACGTTTTTTTCTTTGAACAGTCATTTCTGAAATATGCAGGAGATTAGTCACATGACGAATGGCAGGTAGCATGTATCCTAAATAGCAAGATCCTGACCAGGATCTTGGGAGCCAGGGATATGCTTTATCATCACAAATAAAATAAGTTCCATTATAAGCAGAATATGAGTAAATATATTCTAAGAGCCATTGGTCTTCGAATGTTTTATTATTTCTGAGGTTAGGTATGCCTGTTATCCTTGAGGACCGCATAACTCTTTCTAAGCGGTTGTATGTACATTTAAAAGCTGTGTTAACATCTACAGAGCTAGTACAATTACTATTACCCATTGGTATCCCTTTAGGGTCCTTACTGGTGAGGCAAATTGATCCTTTCTGTTTAATATTAGTTGGGAGGTTAAGATGTTGAGATTTTTTGTCAGGGTTAAATTGAAGTTGGTGCCATCCTGAAAAGGTGTTTAGTGGATAGCCTGCAGATTTCCATAAGTTAATAGATTTTTGGATGTCAACCTGGTACCTCCCATTTTCACATGTATATGCTCCAGAACGGGTCACCACAGAGCGAGGGACAGTTTGATAGATGTACCATTCTGCTGTTTCTGAAGCATTAAAGGGAATAGTTAGAAAGGGAATACCCTCCCCTGAGTTAGTAGGGGTTGCAATGCATACCCAACAATTAGAAATGTTAAAGTTTTCAGCATATACCTTAGCTGTGTAAAGGAATGTGTTCTTATTCATTTCTGATACAACATTCACGAAGTCAATCAAATAACTGAAAATTAAAATTGCGGCAAACATTTTACTTGTACGCGCGCTTCACGTGCGATGCGTGAATCCAACTTTTCTTTCCTTTTAACTTAACAGCGGATTGGGTGGTGAGAAGGATTACGAAAGGACCTTCCCACTTTGATCCCAAAGTGTCCTTTTGCAGCTTTTTGACGTACACTTCTTCACCGGGCACCAGGTCGTGTCCACCCTCCGGAGGATCACCCCACGCAGTTAACACCTGTTGAGAAGCAGAGCTAACAGCATTTGTTAGATTTTGACAGTAAGACATCAAAGCATCACTCATTAAATGACAGTCTGCTTTCCTCAAGTCAATAGTTACTGGCAGAGACATTGGTCTGCCTGTGATGATTTCAAAAGGGCTCAGGCCTGTTGTTCTATTTGGTGTTGCTCTAATGCTGCATAATACTATTGGCAAAGCTTGGTCCCAATTCATGCCTTCCTGGCTGTATTTAGACAGTCTTTCTTTCAAAGTTCGATTCATACGTTCCACTTGTCCTGATGATTGTGGATGATAAGGACAGTGTAAATTCCAGTTAATGTTTAGTAGTTTACAGACTTCCCTACAAACAGCTCCTGTAAAGTGGGTTCCATTGTCTGAGTCAATGCTAGCTGATACTCCCCATCTGGGAATAAAGTCTTTGCATAGCACTTTGGCTGTATGGGCAGCTGCCCCTTTTCTAGCTGGAGCAGCTTCCACCCATCTGGAGAATTTATCCACTATTACAAGGACGTCATTGTACTGTTGACATTTAGGAAGAGTGATGTAATCTACTTGTAAGTCCTGGAATGGACCTGCAGGAGCAGGAGCTCTTAATTGAGGCATTGATGTTATAGGACCCAAGTTATTCTTTTGACAGGTTACACATCGGTTTGCTACCAATTGTGCATGTTTTTTGAATCCTTTACCACACCAACTTCTATGGAATAGATCCATCATTTGTTGAGGTGATATGTGTCCCCATGAATGAATTTGTTGAGCTAAGAAGGGCATTAGTGATTGCGGTGCAACTGGTTTACAAGTTTGAACTTCTCTCCAAATTTCATCATCATACGGTTGAATACCTGATTCTAACCATTTCCATTTTTCTTCCTTTGTACAATCATTCTGCATTTCACGTAAATCATGTAATAAGGTGGTTACTCCCAATTTGTAAATGTGACTGGATTCCTGATGCCAATGAGAGGCACAAAGGGAGGCAGCTTCCCTTGCTGCTTGGTCCGCAAGAGCATTTCCTCTTGCCTCCATAGTGTCCTCATGTGTATGGGCTTTACATTTTAGAACTGATACTTCTTTGGGCAAGGTCATAGCTTCTAGAAGATCTCGTACTTCCTTTCCATTTCGGATAGGTGTACCTGCTGTTGTGAGAAATCCTCTTTTTCTCCACAGTTGGCCAAAATCATGTGCTACTCCAAAACCATATCTGGAGTCAGTATAGATGTTAGTAGTTTTATCTCTTGCCACATGACATGCTTCTGTAAGTGCCTTTAATTTGACCTGCTGAGCTGATGTAGCTGGCGGCAAACTTCCTTCAGCTAATACTTCGTATGGGCTTGTGACTGCCCACCCAGCTTTCCTGATACCCTTGTCAATAAAAGAGGAACCATCTGTGAATAGGATTAAATCTGGGTTCTGTAGTGGCTCTTCTTCTACTAAGCGTACTTCTTTCATTTCCTCTATTATTTTCACACAGTCATGCACTTCTCTCTCTCCCTTCCCTTGTTCCTCGGGAAGCGGGAGCAAGGACGATGGGTTTACAGGATTGGCTTTGTGAAAATATAGGTTGGGAGCTTCCAAAATTGCTGTCCATCTAGTCCATCTAGCTGATGTAACTTGTGACACTCTGTTCATGGATAGTAGAGAATGGACTGAATGTGGACATTTAATGATTAACTTTTGGTCTAGAACAAGTCCAGATGTAATCATTACAGCTCGACATGTAGCTTCCATGGCTCGTAAGCAACTGCCAAATGCTAGTGCCACATTGTCAAGTTTAAGGGAATAGTACCCAACTGGTCTTAACTGATCACCATGTTCTTGAGCTAGTACTGCAGTCATGTAACCATCTCTTTCATGAACAAACATGGTAAAAGGTTTTCCGTTGTTTGGAATACCTAAGGCTGGCGCTGAAGACAGGACCTTTTTCAAATTCAGAAATGATTGTTTTTGTTCAGAATTGAGTTTAACTCGATCTTTTGATTTTCTGTTTCCTTTTAGAAGGTCATTCAATGGCTGGCATAACTGAGTATAAGAATCAATCCAATTTCTGTTAAAATTACAGAGTCCCAAGAAAGATCTGACTTCCTGTACAGTTGAGGGTTCTTTAGCTGCTTTGATGGCAGCTGTTCTGTTCTGAGTAAGTTCCCTTTTGCCTTTGGAAATTTTCTGTCCCAAGTAAACAACTTCTTCCTGGGTAATTTGTGCTTTTGCAAAGCTAGCTTTGTGACCATTTGTACTGAGGTGGTTCAAGACCACCCGTAAGTCCTTTTCATGGTCATCTTTATTGATGGAGGCTAACAGAACATCATCTACATACTGAATAATGGTTGAAGGCAGATCAGGCAGTTCCCTGATGTGATTCTGCAGAGCCATGTGGTAAACAGTTGGGCTATTGTGAAAACCTTGCGGTAGTCTAGTCCATGTGTACTGTTGTTGATTGACTGTAAAAGCAAACCATGGTTGTACTTGTTTAGCTAATGGTACTGACCAGAAGCCATTTGCCATATCAATGACTGAAAACCACTGAAGGCCAGGAGTTAAAGAGTTAAAAATTGTAGACGGATCTGCCACGAAAGGAGCTTTTCTGACAATGAATTGATTTGCCTTTCTGTAGTCAATAGTAAGGCGCCATGTACCATTCGCCTTTTTCACAGGCCATACAGGGCTGTTTGATGAACTGTGAATACGCACTAAAATATCCCTTTCTTCAAGTTGTTTTATTATAGGTAGAATACCTTGAATTGACGTTTTGCTAATGGGGTATTGTTTGGTACAAGGTGGAGCTGATCCCATGAAAGTAACTGGGTCCATTTTCAAAAGACCACAATCATTTTTGTCAATTGCCCAAATTGGATGATGAATTTCATCTTTTTTTATGTGTCTAATGGACCAGGTAATTTTCCTATTATTGAAATTGAGTGAAGAATTTAGTTGTGATAAGATGTCCATACCTAGAAGTGCTTGTGTTACCGGACCTACCCATATTGACGCTATCAGTTGATGTGGTCCAAATTCTAAGAGCAGTGGTATAGTCTTCCGAAGAGGGACAGAGTCTCCTCCTGCAGCCAAAGCTTCAATTTTCTCTGAAGTCAGGGGAAAGATAGCAGCATTCTGTTCAGTAACACAGGTAAGTTCAGCTCCAGTATCAAATAGAAAATCGATATCAATACCTTCCACTCTTAATGAAATATATAATCCATCATTTTTCTGCTGCAAAAGTGCATGTAGAGAGAAATGGAGAGAATCATCAAGAGTGTGGTCTAGTAGTTTTTTGAATTATCACACAGAGAACGTCTTTGAGCTGGAGGACAGCTGTTTAACATTTCATTCATAGCATTGTTATCATCGTGTAGAATCCTACGTGGGTACGGTTCGTCCCCATGTGGGTAAGATTTCTCCCTACATGGGTAAGATTCCTCCCTACGTGGGTAAGGTTCCTCCCCACGTGGGTAAGATTCCTCCCTACGTGGGTAAGGTTCCTCCCCACATGGATAAGGTTGGGAGGTTTTAAACGTAAGTCTGGGTTTGTCTTGTTGGAACGTTACCCTAGGTGCACCTTGTTTGTGCGCATTACGTGGTTGACCACGAGGTGGAAATGTATTGTAGTGAAAATTGCCTGCCTCATTATCATCTCTCGAATCCATCCGTAGTTTAAGATAGCATTTTGCCATCCAGTGTCCTACTTTACCGCAGTAAAGACATTGTGGTATATTTTCCTTACGTGATTTTAATGGAGCCAGGGTACATGTTAGCCCTGAATCTTGTGGTGGTGTTTTAGTCACTGCTGATGAGCTTGTCCGATTCCGTAAACCGCGATCTATCTGAATGCACCGGTCAACTATGTCTCGGTATGTGCCAGTTTTGGCCCAAGATGGTAAAACCAAATTGAAGGCATCAGAAACTTCAGGTTTAACACCGGCTACAAAAGCCGTTTTTAATGGATTTAAATTGCTTGCATCCCATGTGTCAGTTTCGTCTGTAAGTGTCATTCCCGAATATTCCATCCAAGTCTGTAAAAATCTGTCCTCAAAATCCTGAATATCTTCATTACTTTTTTGAATGCAAGATGTGATCTTAGACCAATCGGTCCTCGGGGGGCGATATGTTAATAGCCAATCCCTGATTGCTAGCCAACCAGCGTCTAAATTTTGCAAATCGTCTCCAAGGGCAAATTCCACCTCAGTTCTAAGGGTTGAAATTACGCGAGTACCGAGCATGATAGTTAGAACTTGTACTCCATCAAATGGGTGGAGACTGTAAATGGATTTTAATCTGTTAATTCCATTCCATGTGGACATACCACCCTTTTTAGGATGTGGGAGATTTTTGGACCATTCGTCAATTTGTGCAGGCTCTGCTGGTTCCTGAGTCCATTGATGATCAAATATGTTTCTAGAGATAGTTTCACCTTCTTCCTCTATTTTTTTGCTTCCAACTCTAACCCATTTACGTTTTAAAGGGGCTAGTTGAATTAATTTAGTATTACGCTTTGTAGGAAGACTATCTTCGTCTGATTCATTTGGCAGAGGAATTAATTTATTCTTGACACTTGATCTCGGCTGTGCATTTGCCAATTGTGCCACTAGGTGGGCTGCTTGTTGAGTTTGTGTTACTTCAGCTGCTGTTTGAATCCAGTCTTTTAGGACCTTGCCGCTTTCAGTGGCAGTGTTTAAATCTTTTTTTAAAACATATCTTTCTTCGATTAACTTGCAATTATCATATTCAATTCGCTCAGTTTTTGATTGCAACCTTTGGTATCTTGACTTTACTTCAAAAATTTGATCTTGTAATTCTGCTGTTTGATAACTTCTGGAGTTTAGAGGTTTTGTTTTGCAATTCTGTTCCAATTTCATCATAATGTTCAAGTTTTGCTTTTGCATCTTGCAATTCTCTTTCTAAAACACATTTTTGTTCCATTACCTTGTACTTTTCAAGTTCAATTCGCTCAGTTTTTGATTGCAACTTTTGGTATTTTGACTCCACTTCAAAAATTTGATTTTGTAATTCTGCTATTTGAGAAGATAACTGCTGGAGTTTAGAAGTTTTGTTTTGCAATTCTGTTCCAATTTCATCATAATGTTCAAGTTTTGCTTTTGTATCTTGCAATTCTTTTTCTAAAACACATTTTTCTTCAATTAACTTGGAATTTTCAAGTTCAGTTTGATCAGTTTTTGATTGCAACTGTTTGTATTTTGACTCTACGTCAAAAATTTGATTTTGGAACTCTATTTGAACAGATAACTGCTGGAGTTTAGAAGTTTTGTTTTGCAATTCTGTTCTAAGTTCATCGTCCTGTTCAAATTTGGATTTTACATCTCGCAATTCTCTTTCTAAAACACAGTTTTCTTCAATTAACGTGTACTTTTCAAGTTCAATTTGCTCAGTTTTTGCTTGCAGCTTTTGGTTTTTTGATTCCACTTCAAAAATTTGATTTTGGAATTCTGCTAATTGAACAGATAACTGTTGGAATTTGGCATCATCCTGTTCAAAACTGAATTCTGCATCTCGCAATTCTTTTTCTAAAACACATTTTTCTTCAATTAACTTGTACTTTTCAAGTTCAATTTGCTCAGTTTTTGATTGCAGCTGTTGGTTTTTTGATTCCACTTCAAAAATTTGATTTTGTACTTCTGCTATTTGAACAGGCAACTGCTGGAGTTGAGAGATTTGGTTTTCCAAATCAGTTCTAATTTCATCGTCAGATTCAAGTTTTGCTTTTGCATCTTGCAATTCTTCAACAACTGCAATTAGTTGGTCTTTAGTGGTCCTATACTCATGATCAGTTTTATTTTTAGTAATTATCTCTTGCTGTCTGCATAATTGTCCCATAATTGCCAGGGACCATTTAACACGTTCTGCACTGTGCAATCGTGTGCTTTTTCCCCATGCTCTCTTGATATTATCAAAGGACCACTGTCCTCTGTGGATATTATACTTTGATTCAATTTTCCTTGAGGTTTTACATAGGTCAACTTGTTTACGAAAGAAAGACCCAAAATCCCGAAACATATCTTCAACGGAAACATCTGGTATCCCAGTTCCTCCTTTTACCGTCGTAGGGAGTAAATTTCTGCCTTCTAAAGGATCTAAATCTATACTTTCATCTGGATCAGCCATAAATTCAACCTTTCACTTAACTTTTTGTGTGTAGGCTGCGTTAGTCTCAACAACCGGCAGCTGATTGATTTAACACAGTCTATAAAAATGTCCTTTTCAGGGGTCGAAGCACTGATTGATGTGGCTTTAAGACTTTTAATGGGTTAAAAAGATATTTCTTACCCCAGTCTAGCCGTGGATTCCGACTGTCTTCCGATTATTCCCGAAGCTTCCGTCGTCGCCTGGTCCTCCTCCGATTTCTCACGAAGCTTTCCGAACCTTTCCGAAGGTCGTATCAGAACTCCTCCCCCGCTGCCTGACTACGCCAAGTGTTGTATCCTCGGATTGTGAAGTTTTATTCAATTTACCGGTTGTTGTTGAGACATTGTTGAAACTCAGTAGAAATTCAAGTTAAAAACTTGTCAGGTGCAAATAAGAATTGTTTTATTTGAAGTTCATTGGTTACAACTTGAAAATGATTTAAAAGGTAGTTTGTAGACAATTTGATTTTCTTCAAAGAATCACAGGAATTATCTTCTGAGACAATAGCCTGAACACAACTTTAAAAGTCAAAGGCTGAAGTCAAAGTATGAAAATGAAATAGGAATACAGAACTCTTTTCTAATTCTCTTCCTTTACTTTCTCTCTCTCTCTCTGTCTCTTTCTCTCTGTCTCTTTCTTCCTTTCTTTCTCTGTCTCTTTCTGTCCTTTCCCTCTCTGTCTCTTTTTGTCTTTTTCTGTCTTTCTGTCTTTCTGTCTTTCTTCTCTTTCTGTCTAAAATGGTGGCCAAATCATCCATGGATATACTATTTCATATCTGTCTTAAGCGATCCGATCACACCCCAATATAATCCTAATTGGTTTAAGCTATATTCAAAACACATTTGATTTGATAACAAGCCGTCCATCCTCACGATGCAACGCCACTTCCAATTGTTGCTTATCTGCAACAATTGAGACGTTATGTCATCTCATCATACTATAATTTCGAAAATATAATTGAAACTATCTTAACACAGTCTAAAATGTTTCGGCTTGCATACGTTATGGAATGTGGTTCAGGCTGTTATCACAAGTGGCCTGAAATCAGAACAATGGAGCCTTTAATGCTTCCACCTTACAGCCCATGGGATTTAGCCCCTGTCCTTGAAAGAATGTGATGTTTTTATCAGTGGTTCTGTGTTTCCCAAACTCATGTCTGAGTTTGGAAATTGTATGTTTCTTTCATTTTAAAACTGGGATTTAATATTTATGCTTTAAACAGCCTTTTTACCTATATTAAGTGTATTTAAAATACCTGACTTCTACAGTCACTGTCTGTGTGGAGTCTCCACATCCTCCCCGTGTGTGCGTGGGTTTCCTCCTGGTACTCCGGTTTCCTCCCACAGTCCAAAGATGTGCGGGTTGGGTGGATTGGCCATGAAAAATTGCCCTTAGTGTCCAAAATTCTATGATTAACCTAGGACAAACGTTCGGCACAACACCATGGACCGAAGAGCCTGTTCTGTGCTGCATTTCTCTATCAATCTTCTCTAACCCTTCCCTTCTTCCCCCCAGCCCACCTTCCCTTACCCGTCTCCTCTCTACCCCTGCCCCCTTTCCCTAACCCTTCCCCTCCCCTGAGCACCCTTTCCGTAACCCTTACCCTCCCCCCAGCCCGCTTTTCCCTAACCCTTCCCTTCTAACCCCAGCTCCCCTTTCCCTAACCCTTCCCCTCTCTCCCCAGCCCCGCTTTCCCTAATCCTTCCCCTCTCTCCCCCCGGCCCCCTTCCCTAACCCTTCCCCTCTCTCCCCCAGCCCCCCTTTCCCTAACCCTTCCCCTCTCTCTCCCCCAGCCCCCCTTTCCCTAACCCTTCCCCTCTCTCGCAGCCCCCCTTTCCCTAACCTTCCTCCTCTCCCACCCCCCAGCCCCCCTTTCCCTAACCCTTCCCCTCTCTCCCTCAGCCCCCCTTCCATAACCCTTCCCCTCTCTCCCCAGCCCACTTTTCCCTAAGCCTACCCCTCTACACCTAGCCCCCTTTCCCTAAGCCTACCCCTCTACTCCTAGCCCCCTTTCCCTAACTCTTCCCCTCTCCCCCTAGCCCCCTTTCCCTAACCCTACCCCTCTCCCCAGCCCCCTTTCCCTAAAACCTTCCCTACCTTCTCCCCCTACCCCCTTTCCTTAACCCTCCCCCTCTTTACCCCAGCCCCCTTTTCCTAACCCTTCCCCTCTCTCCCCCAGCCCCCTTTCCCTAACCCTTCTCCTCTCTCCCCTAGCCCCTTTCCCTAACCCATCCCCTCTCCCCCAGCCCTCCCCATTTCCCCAACCCTTCCCCGTATTCCCACAGCCCCCCTTTCCCTAACCCTTCTCCTCTCTCCCCTAGCCCCCTTTCCCTAACCCATCCCCTCTCCCCCCAGCCCCCCCATTTCCCCAACCCTTTCCCCTATCCCCACAGCCCCCCTTTCCCTAACCCTACCCCTCTCCCCAGCCCCCCTTTCCTTAACCCTACCCCGTTTCTCTAACCCTTCACTTCTTTCTCCCCCAGCCCCCCTTTCCCTAACCCTTCCCCTCTCCCCCCAGCCCCATTTCCCTAACCCCCTCTCTCGCCGAGCCCTTCCCCCTCTCTCCCGCACACCCTCCGTGATGCCCTTCCTGGACGATCTGGGGCGTGATCCACCTTCTCCTTGTTTCCCACCATTTTGTACCAGTTCACGGCGGCTATTTTATGTCAATTCACGGTGGCCATTTTATGTCTTTTCACGGCGGCCATTTTAAGTCAGTTCGTGGTGGCCATTTTATGTCAGTTCACAGTGGCCATTTTATGACAGTTCACGGCGGCCATTTTATGTTAATTAATGGCGGCCATTTTATGTCAGTTCATGGCGGCCGTTTTATGTCAGGTCACGGTGGCCATTTTGTGTCGGTTCTTGGCGGCCATTTTAGGTCAGTTTACGGTGGCCATTTTATGTCACTTCACGGCGGCCATTTTGTGTCAGTTCACGGTGGCCATTTTATGACAGTTCACAGCGGTCATTTTATGACAGTTCACGGATCGGCCCTTGTGTCCTCAGTGCCGTAGGCAGCTGTGCTAACCAGTGTGCCCCGTGTCACCCACACTGAGATATTTCTGTCAGTTGTACAGGTTGGTGTAAAATATACTGAAAGAAAGAGTGGTATTTAAACAGTGAGATGTTGGGATATGTGGAGGGACAGACTGATCGGGGTGACCTCGTACACCAGTCAGTGAAAGTGGAGAGTGGGGGGGCGGGTGCAGCAAGCAGTTCAGAAGGCCAATGATATGTTGGCCTTCAATGCAAGAGGGATTTGAGTTCAGAAGGGGAGTTGTCTTACTGCAGTTATACAAGGCCTTGGTGAGACAACACCTTGAGTACTATTTACAGATTTTGGTCTCCCTAACTGAGAAAGGATATATTTGCCAGAGAGGGAGAGCAGCGGAGGGTCAACCGGCTGATAGCGAGGTTGCTGAAATGTCCTGGGACGAGAGATTGGGTCGATTGGACAAGGTGCTCCTCCCCGACAGTCAGCACTGCCGGTGCCCCCCACAGCCAGCACAGCCAGTCCCTCCCACAGCCAGCACTGCCGGTGCCCCCCGCAGCCAGCACAGCCAGCACAGCCAGTCCCTCCCACAGCCAGCACTGACAGTGCTCCCCCACAGCCACCACTGTCAGTGCTCCCCCACAGTTGATTGGCTGAGAGGCGGTCAGCCAGCGGCTGGAGCTGCTGATTGGATGAGAGGCTATCAGTCAGCAGCTGGAGTTGATAATTGGCTGAGAGGCTGTCAGTCAGCGGCTGGAGCTGCTGATTGGCTGAGAGGCTGTTAGTCAGCGGCTGGAGCTGCTGATTGGCTGAGAGGCTGTCAGTCAGCGGCTGGAGCTGCCCATTGGCTGAGTGGCTGTCAGTCAGCTTGATTTACTCATTAATTTAATAATTGATGTAACCGGATATTTCATCGCTATCTTGATCTCCTCCCTGAACCTGGACTGAGTCACCACATAAATAAATGTGTTTGTGCAGCAATTTAAATCCTGCAGCATATATCCAATTTGTTGTAAATTATATTGAGGATCGGTGAGGTAATCAACATATGACAAATCCAAATAGAAAAATTTAATAACGTACACGGTCCAGAGGAGAATGAAAGTTCCGGAGATGCTGAAGAGTAAAATCATTGACTTCCTTCTGCTCTCCATCTCTGGGTCTGTGCGATTGTCTCCCTGACTCTGAGCCCTCAGTGTCTTCCGGACCCGACTGGTGAGTAAAATGTGTCTGACTGTCAGAGCGTTGGTCAACAGGATTGAGAAGAATGGGATCAATGGGGTTAACACCTGATCAAACCAGGAATATCCAACCCATCCCGGGTCAGTCCAATAGCTGCTCTTTATCCGACAGCCCCACTGGACATTGTCGATTATCCGTCTAGGTTTATATATAAAATACCAGGGGATGTTTTTCCCACAGAGCAGGAGGCCAGGTTGTTGACAGAACCACAGCCGCAGTTTTCCTGGTGCAATATTTAGTTTTCAGTTTCTGGCAGCGAATGGCCACAAATCGATCAAAGGAAAAAGTGAGAGTGAACCAGACAGAACAGTCCCTGGCTGCAGCTATCAGACCAGTGTTAACACGGCACACAGGGGTGAGCGACAGGAAACTCAGGGGGAAATAATAATAATCGATCATGTTCAGTATGGGGTTAGTGATAATAAACAGCAGATCCGCCGTTGCCATGGCCACCAGGTAGCGAGTGGTGCAGGTAGAGAGACCACACTTCCCCCGACACAGAATTACAATTCCCAGTAAATTAACTGTCAGAGAGAGAAAGGAGAGACGCGGGAAATTACTGGTTAATCAATCTCCCTGTCTGAACATAATGTCAGCATCAATATAATGGACAGTGGGTGGGTAGGGGTGTTGGGAGAGGAGTGGGCACAGAGATTAACATTGTAGAGAGGGAAGTAGCAAATGTAACTCCAGTGTTAAAGATGGGGAATGGGGGGAAAAGTGTGAATTACAGCCCTGTCAGTTTGATGGCAGTGGTAGGAAAATGTTTATAATTCAGATACCTTTGGGAGAGGTTACATTTCTCATTCAGTCTGATTTACAGGATTCACTCAGGCCGGCCAGGTTTCCCAAACCGGATACAAACATACCAGAGATTGTCATCCCTGCTCAATTATTGGACCAAACCCCGGATTGGACCGTTCCCTGGACTGGGTTTCTGATGGAGTTGGACACCACTCCTGGTTTATTTGAATCCTCCACGATCAATGGAAAAATAAAACAAACGCAGGACCTTCCCACTTCATAATCATGGGAGGAATAGAAATGTAGAATGTATAGTGCAAAAGGAGGCCATTCAGCCCATCGAGTCTGCACCGGCCCTTGGAAAGTAAGCACCAGTTAAGACCACCCCATCCCCATAACCCAGTGACCCCATCTAAATTGTTTGGAAACTAAACACAATTTATCATGGCCAAGCCACCTAATCTGCACATCTTTGGACTGTGGGAGGAAACCTGAGCACCCGGAGGAAACCCACGCAGACACGGGGAGAACTGCAGTCTCCACACAGTCACCAAAGCTGGAATTGATTCGGGGACCCTGGTGCTGTGAGGCAGCAGTGCCAACCACTGCGTTACTGTGCCACCAATGTCATTGGGAAGGGACAGAACAGGATAAAGCGGATGGAATTAATAGAGGAAGAAATGATCTTGCTGGGGCTGGAACAGGCCAAAATAATGGGTCTACTGGGACTTTCCTGTTTGTGGATTTTGGGAAGGAGGTAGAAGCGGGAGGTTGATGCAGGATGTGTAGGGTTGTGGGACGATGATGTCCGAGGCTGTGGTCAGAGGATATCCAGAGCCAATGAGGTCAGTGAGTGTCCTGGGAACAATATGATGATGTTTGGTGGTGTGCTGCTTGTCCAGGAGGAGGTAGCAGGATGGGCCTGAGAGTTGAAGGTCAGTCTCTGTGAGGAATAAGTCAGTACACCAGACAATAATGGCACCGCCCTTGTGGGCAGCTCAGGTAACCAGGTCAGGGTTGGATATTAGAGAGAGGATTGGAGCAAGATTCGAGTGAGTCAGGATAGAGTTGGTGAGAGGCACAGAGAAATTGAGACGGTCGTGTCGCACTGACAGATCTCAATGAAAAGATCAAGAGCTGATAGGAGGCCAGAGGGAGGAGGCCAGAGGGTGGGGTCCAGGTAGAGGGAGATTACTGGAGGCAGATGGATTTCAGCAACAAATATTCATAAAATAGACAGTGAGAAATAGCAGAGACAATATTATCTACTCACTGATCACCATCAGAATAATTACCAAAGAATTGAAAAGCAGAAGTCGGTCTCTGTTATTCTTGAATTTACAACAGAATATAATAAAATCTTCCAGTCACAATGTCAACAGTAGGAAAAATTGAATTAGACGTCTGAGTTAAAGAAATCCAGTAACACAGAGTCTACTAAATAGTCGGCACATATTCCAAAGTCAACATTATTCCTGACACATTTCATCCAATTATTGTAATAACTATCAGAAATAATAGATCTGAGTAGTATAATAGATGTTAAACAATTTTACTTTCTAAAGGCCGTCAGTAAGATCCGAATAACAGACTCATGGGTAATCTCAGAGCCAGTGGAGTTAGGGGACACAGCAGCAGAATGGACACATGCTGGCGACACACACACAAAACAGGGAGAGGAGTTTAAGGGATTTAGGCTGATTGGTGGAAGGTGGGAAGTGGTGTTCCACAAGGATCAGCACTGGGATCACTCTCCTTCACCATTCCCATCACCAGTATGGAATCGGGAAGCAGAACGATAATTACACAATTTACAGACAAAATCAAATTGAGAGTGATAGTGAATACAGAGGAAGAATACAACTAATTACAGGAACACATTATCAGTAATTATGAATTTGCAAAGTGTGTATTTCAACGGGAAATTAATTTCCCGACAGATCAGTGTCCGCTGCTGCATTTTGATCAGAACAATAAGTCCCGCAATCACTCCTTGGAAAACAAGTGTGTGAATGGACTGGAGGGGTTTCTGGGTTCAGGTGAATAGATTCACAATTCGTGTGAAGCAGAAACACAGTTTAAAAACATCCATAACAATTGATCAAACATGTGAGTTCATTTCAGAATGAATAGAAATGAGAAAATATCACAAAACCTATTGGAATACTGCACTGTTTTGGGTTTTATGAAATATTGAAGTTTGGGTCATGTTTGTTCCTGTTGGAGTAGGTCAATAGAAAACAGAGATAGGGACATTTCACTTCATACAATAAATATCAAACATCTTCAAAACCCAGCCAAACATGAGCTGGTTTAGCTCACTAGGGGCTGGTTCAGCTCACTGGAGGCTGGTATAGCTCACTGGGCTAAATCGCTGGCTTTTAAAGCAGACCAAGCAGCAGGCCAGCAGCACGATTCTATTCCCTGTACCAGCCTCCCCGGACAGGCGCCGGGATGTGGCGACTAGGGGCTTTTCACAGTGACTTCATTGAAGCCTACTCGTGACAATAAGCAATTTTCATTTTCATTTCATTTTCAAACTCTTCCTGTTTTCAACCTATTCCAAAGTTAAAACTCACAGAGAGAACTCCACAGAATGGAGCGACAACTCATCAATAAAATACATAATTTCAAAATAGAACTAACTAATGTCAGTCCAGTTACTGATCCACACACAATACAATTCCACATGGACAGATAGCCGCAGAAATAGAGAGATAATTAGATCAGACCACTCTGGTGAGAGACCCACACTCAGTACAATCCTACACTGAGATACTTCCAGTAATCCTTGTTCACCAATGTCAGATATTCCACTCTGGTTAATGACCCACACGCAGTGTGCTTTAATTCTTTCTCCTCCTAAACCTCCCTTCAGAGAAATTGCCTTCACTGAGATCCAATCTAACATTATACAAGATCCCACTCAATATAATAACTTCACTGGTCAGAGATCCAGTGAGTAACAAACAGAGGTTTATTGTGAGTTGATGGAAGGGATTCAAACCATTGACATGCTTAAAGATATTTGACAATGATATCGTTGATCAGGTGTCTGTATCACAGTGTGCACGAGATCAGGATTAAACATTTTCACTCAGAGTTTCAAATCAGAGAGCCGCTCACACACAGATTTACACAAGTTCAATGGTGATAGTCACTTACCAGGAACACCGACGATAGCAACGATTGGGTAGAATATTTTCTCAGCAGTATCAATTGGATCATGCATTTTCAGTAGTGAAGTGATGTGTCCTTTCGTACTGGCGTCAGTCTCTGTGTCTGAAACTCCGAGGTTATATGTTCCCAAAGCATTTAATTTATACCCTGGGGGACCACATCAGGGATATTGAGGTTGTGAAATCGTACACGTTATTATTAGAAATATATGAACAAACAGATTACGATATTGTGTTCAGTGAAATAAAATATTATTTTTTGAGTGAGTGACCACTTTCCAAACACTGAACTGTGTTGATCACATTGGTCAGCTAACATTAACAGAAAGAATGCTGTCCACTCAGACAACATGAGTCCCATCTCTAGATCTCAGATTGTTACAGTGATAACCCTCACACCACTGTGACCGTTCAGTGATCCAGTTCCAATTGTCAGTGTGTTTCTCTGGGTCGTTTCACTGCACTCTGGGATGTAGCTGCCTCTGTAACTGTGACCATTCAGTGATTCGGTTCCAATTGTCAGTGTGTTTCTCTGGGTGGTTCCACTGCACTCTGGGGTGTAGCTGACTCTATCTGTGACCATTCAGTGATTCAGTTCCAATTGTCAATGTGTTTCTCTGGGTGGTTCCACTGCCCTCTGGGGTGTAGCTGCCTCTGTAACTGTGACCATTCAGTGATGCAGTTCCAATTGTCAGTGTGTTTCTCTGGGTCGTTTCACTGCACTCTGGGATGTAGCTGCCTCTGTATCTGTGACCATTCAGTGATTCAGTTGCAATTGTCAGTGTGGTTCACCGCACTCTGGGGTGTAGCTGCCTCTGCAACTGTGACCATTCAGTGATTCGGTTCCAATTGTCAGTGTGTTTCTGTGGGTGGTTCCACAGCACTCTGGGGTGTAGCTGCCTCTGTAACTGTGACCATTCAGTGATTCAGTTGCAATTGTCAGTGTGTTTCTCTGGGTGGGTCCACTGCACTCTGGGGTGTCGCTGCCTCTGTAACTGTGACCATTCAGTGATTCAGTTCCAATTGTCAGTGTGATTCAATGGGTGGTTCCACAGCACTCTGGGGTGTAGCTGTCTCTGTAACTGTGACCATTCAGTGATTCAGTTCCAATTGTCAGTGTGTTTCTCTGGGTGGTTCCACTGCACTCTGGGGTGTAGCTGTCTCTGTAACTGTGACCATTCCTTTATTTGATGTCAGTACGTTCTGTCTGAGCCTAAGTAGCAAATTTCAATGTCTCCAAAATCTGGAACTGTTTTAAGCGCAAAGTATGTGATCCCATATCTAAATCTGATTCAGCCCCTCAAACTAAGAAAATCTTTAGAACCATTGGAACCTCAGAAAACTCAGAGGCTGCAGCACATTCAAGCTCAGCACCTCAGAGAGCAGCATTAAAACATATACAGCTGTGAAAACTAATACCCCGTCTCTAACTGATACCGGCCGACCATCTGATAGGCAGACTGGCCAGACTGCTGGTTTAGCTCACGGGGCTAAATTGCTGGCTTTGAAAGCAGACCAAGCAGGCCACCAGCACGGTTCCATTCCCGTACCAGCCTCCCCGGACAGGCGCCGGAATGTGGCGACTAGGGGCTTTTCACAGTAACTTCATTGAAGCCTACTCGTGACAAAAAGCGATTTTCATTAATTTCATTCACTTAAACTGGGAGAGAGGCGGGGTGAGATGTGGAGGAAGAGAGAACTGGTCTGTGCGATGTGCTGCAAGAAGACAGGGTGAGAGAGAAAGAGGGTGGGAGGAGATAGAATGGGAGAGAAAGAGGGTGGGAGAAATAAAGAATAAAACGAGAGAAGGAGGTAGATTGTCTGAGAGAAAGGGAAGCAGAGAATGGAGCCGAGTGGGTGAGTGGATGAGGGAGGCAGATTGTGTGAGAAGGATGGTGTATAAAACACTGACATAATATCAGACATAAGTAAAGGAGAGAGCGACTGAGTGACTGAGGGAGTGGGAGAGGGAAAGAATGTGAGAGAAAGTTGGAGAGAAGTAAAGAGTGTGAGAGAACGTGTGAGAGACGGAAAGAGTGTGAGAGAATGAGAGAGAAAATGTGAGAGAGGGAAAAGTGTGAGAGAGCGAAAGAATGTGAGAGAAAGTGGGAGAGAGGGAAAGAGTGTGGGAGAAAGTGTGAGAGAGGGAAAGAGTGTGAGAGAAAGTGGGAGAGAAGTAAAGAGTGTGAGAGAGGGAAAGAGTGTGAGAGAAAGTGGGAGAGAAGTAAAGAGTGGGAGAGAGGGAAAGAGTGTGAGAGAAAGTGTGAGAGAGGGAAAGAGTGTGTGACGGAGCGAGGCATGCAGGGAGAGACAGAGGGAGGGTGAGTGTGTGAGAGAGGGATAGAGTGGGAGAGAGGGAGGATGAGTGAGGTAGCGAACATGTCAGATGGAGAGAGTGTGAGAGGGGAGAATGTGTGAGAGAGAGAGTGAGCACAACAGAGAGAGAGAGTGCAAAAGGGGGAGAGAGTGCGAGAGAGGGTTAGAGTGCGAGAGAGGGAGAGAGTGCGAGAGAGGGAAGGAAGGTTAGAGTGCGAGAGAGGGAGAGAGAGAGTGCGAGAGAGGGAGTGTGAGAGGGGGAGAGAGTACGGGAGAGAGAGAGTGCGAGAGTGCGCTGCCTGTGCTTTTCATATTGAAAACATCTCTGTTCCACCCAATAAAAACAGACGCACATTTCATAATCAGAGGGAAGTCTATCTTTTTTGAGGTTGCATTGCAATTATTGTTAAAAGCGGCTGTGCCACGTGTTTGCTTTCTGGCCTCTCACTGGGGAAAGACAAGTTCTATTCCAGCGAGAGAGTGTGAGTGAGAAAGTGTGTGTGAGAGGGAGGGAGTGTGATAGAGGGAGAGAGTGTGAGAGAGGGAGAGTGTGAGCGAGGGCAAAGAAAGCAAACACGTGGCACAGCCGCTTTTAACAATAATTGCAATGCAACCTCAAAAAAGATAGACTTCCCTCTGATTATGAAATGTGCGTCTGTTTTTATTGGGTGGAACAGAGATGTTTTCAATATGAAAAGCACAGGCAGCGCCCAGGGTCAGACAGATTGGAACTTACAATGAAGTTGATGCTGTGAAGTAATGAGTCAGCTAAAGTTACACCTGACTCCAGCTTCTCCCTCTCAAACTGCAGGGTAAACTCTATCATATTGTGATGTGGAGATGCCGGCATTGGACTGGGGTGAGCACAGTAAGAAGTCTTACAAAACCAGGTTAAAGTCCAACAGGTTTGTTTCAAACACGAGCTTTCGGAGCGCAGCTCCTTCCTCAGGTGAATGGAGAGGTATCATCCAGAAACATTTATATAGACAAAGTCAGAGATGCTGTACAATGCTTGGAATGCGAGCATTTGCAGGTAATCAAATCATTACAGATCCAGGGAGAGGGATAATCACAGGTTAAAGAGGAACTGCTGCAAATAGTGATGTGCGACGCACTACAAATAATGATGTACTGACCATGGACCACAGTAAATAATGATATTCTACCCAGGGACCACTGTACTAATGATATACTACCGAGGGCCGCTTTAAATAATGGCATACTACACAGGCAACACTGTAAATAAAGATATATCACCCAGTGACCACTGTAAATGATAATATAGTTTCCAGGGAGCACTGTTAATAATGAAATTCCACCCTCGGACCTTGGTAAATAATGATGAACTTCACAGGACAACTGTAAATAATGATATATTGCCAAGATACCACGGCAAATAATGATATACTACCCAGGGACCTCTGTAAATAATGATATACTACCCAGGGGCCTCTGTAAATAATGATATACTACCCAGGGGCCTCTGTAAATAATGATATACTACCCAGCGACCACTAGAAATAATGATGTAATATCCAGGACCACTGTAAATAACGAAATCACACGCTCGGACCGTTGCAAATAATGATGTACTACAACTGGGCCGCTGTAAATAATGGCATACTGCCCTGGGACAACTGATATAATAGAATAGTAGCCAGGGACCACTGTAAATAATGATACACTACCCAGGGACCACTGTAAATAATGATACACTACCCAGGGACCACTGTAAATAATGATATACTACACAGGGACCACTGTAAATAATGATATCCTACCCAGGGACCACTGTAAATTATGATAAACTACCCAGGGACCACTGTCAATAATGATATCCTACCCAAGGACCACTGTAAATAATGATATACTACCCAAGGACTACAGTAAATAATGATATACTGCCCAGGGGCCACTTAAATAATAGAATAGTAACCAGGGACACTGTAAATAATGATATCCTACCCAGGGACCACTGTAAATAATGATACACTACACAGGGACCACTGAAATAATAGAATAGTAGTCAGGGACCACTGTAAATAATGATACACTACACAGGGACCACTGTAACTAATGATATACTACACAGGGATCACTGTAAATAATGAAATTACACGCTGGGACCGTTGTAAATAATGATGTACTATACAGGGGCCAATGTAAAGAATGACATTTTACCAGGGACCACTGGAAATAATGATATACTGGCCAGGGACCACTCTAAATAAGGATTATACTATCCAGAGACCTCTGTAAATAACGAACCTACATGCTGGGCCGCTGTATATAATGATGTACTACACAGTGACGACTGTAAATAAAATATCCTATCTAGGGCCCCAGCAAATAACTAAATCAAACGAAATTAAACGAAATTAAATCATGATATATGACACGGGACCACTGTATATAATGATATACTGCCCAGGGACCACTGTATATAATGATACACATTCCAGGGACCACTGTAAATAATGATATACTATCCAGGGACCACTGTAAATAATGATATACTGGCCAGGAACAATTGTGAACAGTGAAATTCCACTCTGGGACCGTTGTAAATAATTATGTACTGCAAAGGGACCTCTGAAAAAAATGAATACCTCCCAGAGACCACAACATATAAAGATATACTGCCCAGGGACCACTGTAAATAATGACATGCTACCCACGGTCCATTGTAAATAATGATATACTACCCAGGAACCATTGTAAATAATGATATAGTGTCCAGGGCCACCTGTAAATAATGAAATCACACGCTCGGACCGTTGCAAATAATGATGTACTACAACTGGGCCACTGTAAATAATGGCATACTGCCCTGGGACAACTGATATAGTAGAATAGTAGCCAGGGACCACTGTAAATAACGATACACTACACAGGGACCATTGTAAATAATGATATACTACACAGGGACCACTGTAAATAATGATATCCTACCCAGGGACCACTGTAAATTATGATAAACTACCCAGGGACCACTGTAAATAATGATATACTACACAGGGACCACTGTCAATAATGATATCCTACCCAGGGACCACTGTAAATAATGATATACTACCCAAGGACTACAGTAAATAATGATATACTGCCCAGGGGCCACTTAAATAATAGAATAGTAGCCAGGGACACTGTAAATAATGATATCCTACCCAGGGACCACTGTAAATAATTATGTACTGCCCAGGGACCACTGAAATAATAGAATAGTAGTCAGGGACCACTGTAAATAATGATACACTACCCAGGGACCACTGTAACTAATGATATACTACACAGGGCCCACTGTAAATAATAATATACTACCCAGGGACCACTGTAAATAATGAAATTACACGCTGGGACCGCTGTAAATAATGATGTACTATACAGGGGCCACTGTAAAGAATGACATTTTACCAGGGACCACTGGAAATAATGATATACTGGCCAGGGACCACTCTAAATAAGGATATACTATCCAGAGACCTCTGTAAATAACGAACCTACACGCTGTCTGCGGAGCGAAATGGCAGCTGTCGTTTCCAGTCAAGTGGACTCTTTGTCAAAGCTGGAGAACTGGAATTGGAGATTCAGACGATTGTGGGGGGCGGGGGCTGCTGTTTTGGGCCTCGATAGAGGGCTAGCAATAGGTGGGAAATGACGAAACTGTCTCGGGAAGAAAGAAAAAGGGAATGTAAATGAGCCTAATCAAGGCTATGAAAGGTGCTGATGGCGCTTCAAGCGGTCAGAATGTGTTAATGGCAGAACAAAGGTAAGCAGTGCCTCAGAGAACAATTACAAACAGGGATCAGATTGATGAAGTAGGATGGTATGGGCTGGGGGAGGGGGGCAATGCTGAGGGTAAAACATATCAATGGAAGGAATGATAAGTTGATGGAAAAAACATGTGGTGGAGGGGGAAGTGAGAGTTCACAGTCTGAAGTTGTTGAACTGATAAAATGAAAGGGACAGAGAGCTGTCAGAGTCCACCAGAATTAGTCAATAGAAATGTGAATGCCCACACATAGACAAGCTTCTCGGGAACGTATTGGTTCCATGCAGTTTGAGCTCAGCTTCTCAAAGCAAACCCAATGTGAATGAATCCCGCCGTCTCCGCCGCAAAGAAATGAAGGAAACATGCGGCTTGACCAACGGGAAAACCTCATCGAAGGGCTCGTCCGGCATTTGAAGCCGGGTCCTCTCGCAAATTCCGACAGCGACACACCCAAAGCGAGAATCATACCCCTAGACCAACGAGCCCCCAAAAAGAGTCAAAGTATACTGTCATTGCCATCGAAAATCAATCTAACATCTGCGGAGAACGCCAAAAGTACTGCAACATCTCAGGGAGTCAGGCGGCATTTGTCGACAGGACAACAAAGTTCGTCTTTCACCATCACCTTTCATTAAAACCGGGACAGGTTAGAAATGTGGGACGTCTTAACCAAGTGAACTCCCGGAGGGAGGAAACAGAACAACAGGAAAGGGCTCTAATAGGGGGCAAGTCAGGAGAGATTAAATGAGAAGAGGCCTTGGAACCCTGGCCACAGAGTTAGGTTAGCATCAAATCAGAGAATAATGACACCACAGTATGAGGCCATTCCGGCCGCCGTGTCTGTGCCAGCTCTCTGTTAGCGCAATGGAAGAAACAAAGAAACAAAAGATATGTCTGGAGGAGCTATCGATGGCATATTGATCAACAACTACCGCCCGGACACAAAGAACAAGTGGAAACAAGATTGAAACCCAAATCTGCGATATGAGGACACACAAAATGGGTGCAGCATTTACAGTGTGAAACTACTGAACACACACTGAGTGTGAAAGCTGTATTGAGCCCAGTGGAAAGATGCGCTGCTGTTCCTCGAGTGGCTGTTGAGCTTCTTTGGAACATTTTACGACGCCGAGGTCCGGGAGGTCAGCGTTAAGATCCAGCTCCCCAGTCAGTTCAATTCTCCACTTTGGCTCTGTGGATTAGATGGGTCACGTCCCTGTGGTTAACACAGATCTGGAGCATCAATTTTATCCAAACGCACTCCAGCTCAGACACTGTCTCTCTCTCTCTCTCTCTCTCTCTCGAGCATCATCTGTGGGGAGAGAAACGACGTAAACATTCCGAGTCCTGAGAAATCTTTTTCAGAGTGGGCCAATGTAAATCAACCCTGCCGTCAGCATCGTAAACAATTCGTAATCCCTGACCTGGAGTAAAGAGCCTGTCCTGGATTTAAACCCACGACCACTCCCATAGGCATTGCTTGAAAATCCTTAAACGAGAACCAGACCTCGAGACCAAAGAGCACAAATTTAAGACCGACATTTAGCAAAATATAACTTATGTTAATTTCGATATAATTTCTACATCTCACGGCTTTATATATTGATGTGGAGATGCCGGCGTTGGACTGGGGTGAGCACAGTAAGAAGTCTTACAACACCAGGTTAAAGTCCAACAGGTTTGTTTCAAACACGAGCTTTCGGAGCACGGCTCCTTCTTCAGGTGAATGGAAAGGCTTGTTCCAGAAATGTTTATATAGACACAGTCAGAGATGCCCCGGAATGCGAGCACCTGCAGGCAATCAAATCATCAAAGATGCAGAGAGAGAGGTAACTCCAGGTTAAAGAGGTGTGAATTGTCCCAAGCCAGTTCAGTCGGTAGGCCTCTGCAAGTCCAGGCTTGTTGGTGGGGGCCGAATGTAATGCGACATGAATCCCAGATCCCGGTTGAGTCCGCATTCATGCGTGCGGAACTTAGCTATAAGTTTTTGCTCAGCAATTTTGCGTTGTCGCGTCTCCTGAAGGCCTCCTTGTAGAATGCTGACCCGGAGATCAGAGGCTGAATGTCCTTGACTGCTGAAGTGTTCCCCAACTGGAAGGGAACAGTCCTGCCTGTTGATAGTCGCACGATGCCCGTTTATTCGTTGTCGCAGTGTCTGCATGGTCTCGCCAATGTACCACGCTTCGGGACATCCTTTCCTGCAGCGTATGAGGTAGACTACATTGGTCGAGTCGCACGAGTATGCGCCGCGTACCTGGTGGGTGGTGTTTCCACGTGTAATGGTGGTGTCCATGTCGATGATCTGGCATGTCTTGCAGAGATTACCCTGGCAGGGTTTTGTGGTCGGTGGCAGAGTCTTTCAGCGTAGTCTGTGTTGTAAGTCGACTTGAGTGGGTTTTTGATCTGTTGAGACATATATTGAGACATCTGTTAATTTAAGAAACATCTGTCGCTTGCAACAAGGGACCTGGCCTCTCAAACAGACCATCAGAATCTGCAGCAACACAGTGAGGTTGTACATTCCGCACGTCCATTGATTGCCAGCGGTTTATGTAGTGTAGTGGTTATCACGTTCGCCTCACACGCGAAAGGTCCCCGGTCCGAAACCGGGCAGAAACATCGAACATTTAGCATTTCGTGTGAGAAAAGTTTGCACAATTATCGGGCACAAAATAATTCTGTTTCCTGAATGTTGCCGGAATCTCGTGTGTTCCAGGACTATGAAATTTCGTCTCACTTGAGCCACTACACTGAATTGAGCATTCAGGCCCAAGCACTGAATTTCAGCAGTCAATGGGGCCTCACGGTAGCATGGTGGTTAGCATCAATGCTTCACAGCTCTGGGGTCCCAGGTTCGATTCCCAGCTGGGTCACTGGCTGTGTGGAGTCTGCACGTCCGTGTGTGCGTGGGTTTCCTCCGGGTGCTCCGGTTTCCTCCCACAGTCCAAAGATGTGCGGGTTAGGTGGATTGGCCATGCTAAATTGCCCGTAGTATAAGGTTAATGGGGGGATTGTTGGGTTACGGGTATACGGGTTACGTGGGTTTAAGTAGGGTGATCATTGCTCGGCACAACATTGAGGGCCGAAGGGCCTGTTCTGTGCTGTACTGTTCTATGTTCTAATGAGAGGTGAAGAATTTTCATATCTTGGCACACCTCGGATATTAGCAGCGAGTTCATTCACAACAGAATTTTAGCGATTTACAAATGAACACATTTAATCACCATCTCAAACATGTCTAAAACGCAAACAAAAACAGAAAATACTGGATAATCTCAGCAGGTCTGACAGCCTCTGGGGAGCGAAATGGCAGCTGTCGTTTCCAGTCAAGTGGACTCTTTGTCAAAGCTGGAGAACTGGAACTGGAGATTCAGGCGATTGTGTGTGGGGGGGGGGGGGGGTGGTGGAGTGCTGTATTGGGCCTCGATAGAGGGCTAGCAATAGGTGGGAAATGACGAAAATGTCTCGGGCAGAAAGAAAAAGGGAATGTAAATGAGGCTAAACAAGGCTATGAAAGGTGCTGATGGCGCATCAAGCGGTCAGAATGTGTTAATGGCAGAACAAAGGTAAGCAGTGCGTCAGAGAACAATTACAAACAGGGATCAGATTGCTGAAGTAGGATGGTATGGGCTGGGGGGAGGGGGGCAATGCTGAGGGACAGGTTAGAAATCAGAAGGGCGTTCAGTGCAGTTAAATTGCGAATATACAGACCGGACGATGTA
Organism: Scyliorhinus canicula; assembly: GCF_902713615.1. Classification (NCBI taxonomy): domain Eukaryota; kingdom Metazoa; phylum Chordata; class Chondrichthyes; order Carcharhiniformes; family Scyliorhinidae; genus Scyliorhinus; species Scyliorhinus canicula. The sequence goes on from NW_024055478.1 coordinate 143,475, forward strand.
CCACATGCTGTGGTATCAGCAAAATCGGCACAGCCGCCGAGATTGGTCATCATTAACATATTGACGATGAGGGCAGCGTGTGGCGCAGTGGCTAGCACTGGGACTGCGGCGCTGAGGACCCGGCCCTGGGTCACTGTCCGTGTGGAGTTTGCACATTCTCCCCATGTCTGCGTGGGTTTCACCCCCACAACCCAAAGATGTGCAGGTTAGGTGGATTGGCCACGCTAAATTGCCCCTTAATTGGAAAAAAATAATTGGCTACTCTAAATTTATAAAAAAAAACATATTGACGATGAAGAAAGAGGAGATCTCAGGACGATATCTGGCGGCTGCCAACAAATCTAAAAAGAATGGTTACCTCAATATAAACGCGCTCAGTGTGGAGGACGGGGCGGTCTATTACTGTGCAATGAGCACAGTGTCACAAAGCAGCTACAACCACGTACGAAAGCCTCAGAGAGTATTTTCAATTCCAGTAAATTTGCGTTCCTGCCCTTGTACCGGAGGATGGTTTGATCTGGATTCAGAAAAATACTCAGGTCTATTTCTCCACAATTGCATTGCCGGCTCTGTCCTTGTATTGGTCAATAGAGGATTCGTGAGATTAATCAGCATGTCGCGATGCACAGTAAATTTAAGCTTGGAATATCCACTTCCGAGCAGCAGCAGAAAGTTCTCAGATGTGGGGATAATAAAATCTTCCAGGGCCGTTAACTTAGGTCGACCTTATGCCAATGAGTCTGAGCCCCCAGTAGTCTTCAGCGGAACATCGACTTTCTGATCGAAAATACATCAAATCTATGTTGACATTTCCTGCTTTCTGTTCTGGAGGTTCCCAGATAAGGGACGTGTTTCAACGAAAGTGTGGTGCTGTCCAAGTGAGTTCTGTAAAATCCACGGACCTGTGATGATTCCACGTCTCACAAATGTCCATGCCCGCGGGACCATGTGTACGCTCCTTCCAGATATTTTCCGCACTGCCTCAGGGGACCAATATTGCCAGCATTCTCATTCGGTCCCTGGCAATCAGAGGATTGCCCGTCACTGTTGAAATGCACAGAGCTGTGATCTTGTTGTCGTCTCCGTGGCGCAATCGGTTAGCGCGTTCGGCTGTTAACCGAAAGGTTGGTGGTTCGATCCCAGCCAGAGACGAATTGTTGTTCCACTACTGGATGATATCTGTTTAGGACAGGGCTAAATCACTGGCTTACCAAGCAAGTCAGAGAGGCTGATCATTAAACGCATCACCTCCATACCCGCTTCAATTCGCATACCGTCGCAAGCGGTCCACATCAGACGCCATTTCCCTGGCCCTACATTCATCCCTAGAGCATCTCGAAAGCAAGGACTCCTACATCAGACTCCTATTTATTGAATACAGCTCCGCCTTCAACGCCATAATCCCAGTCAAGCTCATATCAAAGCTCCAAAACCTAGGACTTGGCACCCCCCCACTCCAGTTGGCAACTGGATCCTTGACTTTCTGACCAACAGACCACAGTCAGTAAGAATGAACACCAACACCTCCTCCACAATAGTCCTCAAAACTGTTGCCCCGCAAGGCTGGGTACTTAGCCCCCTACTCTACTCTCTGTACACACACGACTGCGTCGCAAAACTTGGTTCCAACTCCATCTACAAGTTGGCTGACGATACGACCAGAGTGGGCCGGATCTTGAATAACGACGAGTCCGAATACAGGAGGGAGATAGAGAACCTAGTGGAGTGGTGTCACGACAACAATCTCTCCCTCAATGCCAGCAAAACTAAAGAGCTGGTCATCGACTTCAGGAAGCAAAGTACTGTGCACACCCCTATCAGCATCAACGTGGACGAGGTGGAGATGGTTAGCAGTTTCCTCACTGTCACCAGACTCCGAAATGACTCTCTTATTGACTGACTGTGTGCTTCAACCGATGCCAATGCATATGTAGTTACATTGTATATCTTGTGTTGCCCTATTATGTAGTCCCATGTATTTTCTTGAAATTTGTTTAATTCCCTTTTCTTCCATGTACTGAATGATCTGTTGAGCTGCTTGTAGAAAAATACTTTTCACTGTACCTCGGTAATAAACAAATCCAATCCAATAACCCGTCTTGCTCCATTTTCACATAATAATAAATGGCGATGGTCTTTCTGACCGCCCTCTCGCATCCACCTTGAGAGATGAATATCACCCCCCCCCCCCACCCCAAACCACACACACACACACATATACCCCTACCCCTCTTGGTGTCGGTTTGTTTCTGGGACCCACTGCCTTTCTGCTATAATGTGATTGACGGCACAGGCACATAAAGGGATCTCTATATTTTTGTGCTGGTATTTCTCTATTTATATGTGTCATATTGCGATCACTTCTACATTTGCTGCTACGCAGATTCTCTCCAATCAGACGGAATATGAACCGTGCAGGCTGCCCGGATGCTGACTGTGTATCAGGATCGTCAGTATCGATTGTACTGCTGTGTGGCGTCAGTATCCTCTTCAACCCTCATTTCAGCGTCCAGATGTTCCACTGGGTCTTGGTGGCTCCAGTCTGATAGAAACGAACAGAAAACAATAATAATCTCAAAATTCAGAATCAGCCTCATATTGACCAACGTAACGGTCACCTGCACCATACTCATTATTATTTAATTAACAATAATATCTGGTTACTCAGTAAGGGGAGAATGGGGGTTTTGCATTGAAGGAAATACTGAGTAGCGAGATCATAACGAAGAGGGTGACGAGGCAGTTCCCCGCGATCGTTCCTGAATCAATCGCTCTTCAGGGCAGGCAATTATCTGTCAGAGCAGCAATCCAGATTCAGGTCCCACTGCATTGCTGATCCAACCAATGACAGGAATCGAGCAGCGGCAGCAATGTCTAGAATATCCCAATGGTGTTGGAGCGAGGGCATCACACGGAAACTGTGACCGGGGCACCGCAGACTCAAAGCTGAAAATTGTGCGGCGGTTATCAGCTGCAGTCACAAGTGATGGAGCGGAAATAGCGACAGTTGAGCACCCAGCATCCCGTGACCATCCTGCACCTGCTCAACTCACTGAGAACAATATAGTGTCGGAGGGGTGGGGGCAGATTGAACTGACGCTACCTGCGCCTATTTGAAATAACTTTTTCTATTGCCCTTTTTACCCTGCATTTAAATCCCGCGGGGTTTTCCGTTCTCAAGTTCTGACAATCCTTTTTGAAATGTTCTATTGATTCTTCTTCTCTCATCAATTGTTGCGCCAGACTCCAAATGATAACAACTCACAGTGCAATCAACCTCACTTGACTGCATAAGGTGCGGTGGCCAAGAGGAAAGGCGTTGGTTTCGTAAACCAAAAATCGCGGGTTCAAATCCCGCCCGTGCCTCGGTGCTGATCCATTCAAAGACGTTTCATTGTCTCGCAAACGCTTGCAGCATGAAATATCATTCACCTATCTTCTTTATAGGACATTTAACCTAATGAAAGTCAATCTGGTCTCTGAAAAAAGCGATTTTCAGAGCAGTTCCCCTTTTGTACCTTCTTCGTCAGAACCACAATAAACTGCTATTATTCTGAGTTCTAACCTCCAATGTCCACCAAAATCTTGGCATTCTTTCGACTTCATCGCATCCATGGTGTGAACCGAGAACTACAGATTAAGCATCATTTTTTGAATAGAAACACCTATAGTGACAAAGATAGTGTATTAACAGCTGAAATTTAGATTTCTGTCCAGGTTTCTCGCCCTGACATGCATTGCAGTCAACACTGAATCCACTCAACAGCCGAATTCTAACACGGAGTAAACCGAATCCGGCAGCAGAGGGCGCCAAATTCAAGCACGGGCGTCAGAAACTCACCTGATGGTGTCGGCCAAGCCGATAGGATGGGAGGCGAGTGATGTCACAATAGTGACACGAGTGATCTCCCTGCACTGCAGTAAATTCCCTCTCTCCTACACAATCCCTGACTCAGTCCAGTTCAGTTCACTGGGAGAGATTCAGTCAGACATGGTTGTGATAATACTGGCGGCGCTTTGGCATAGTAAGTAGTTACAGTGTTAATTAAACCAGATTAGCATATTAATACACATAGGCTATGTGTAATTAACGATCGGGAATGTCTATGAAGTGCCTGCATCAGAGGTCCCAAAAAATGCCGCAGATAGAAGTAGATTTATATCAACTCTGTTTAAACTCAGGGCGGCACGGTGGCGCAATGGTTGGCACTGCTGCCTCATTGCACTGAGGACACGGGTTCGATCCCGGTCCCAGATCACTGCCCGTGTGGCGTTTGAACATTCTCACTCCCACAACCTAGATGTACAGGCTAAGTGGACTAGCCACGCTAAAAAGCACCTCTTAATTGAAAAAAACTCTAACTTTATAAAGGAACAACAATCTGTTCATTTCATTCCTTCACTTTCGCAGGCCGGCTATATGTAATCCAGTAGCCCAGTCAGCAGTGACAATAACTGTCCCAGAAGGGGGTTCGGTGAAGTTAAATTGCCAATATAAAGGCCCCAACATGTACAAAATGCAATGATATCAGGAGAAACCGGCACAGCCACCGAGATTGATTATCACCAACACCTTAGTAATGAAGAAAGATGTGGGTTCAGGACGATATCTGGCGGTTGCTGACAAATCTAAACAGAACAGTTACCTCAGTATCAGCGCATTCGATGCGGAGGACGTGGTGGTCTATTACTGCTCACTGAGGAACAGCGTTAGAGAAAACCTAAAGCCCCGTACACAACGCTGAGTGAGTGTTTACAGCATCACTGAGGTTCCTTTCCGAGAAGGAATTGATCCCAGGCTCAGGCAAGCAATCATGTCTATTCACCGGACAGTTTTCTGTCCTTGTGTAGATCGACAGAGGAATAGTTTGGGAAATCCTGAGAGCTTTGGCTGAAAATATCAGCCATGATTGAATGGCGAAGCACACTCGATGGGCCAAGTGGCCTAATTCTGCTCCTGTGTCTAATGGCCTTATCATCTTATTATTGTCTATTATACTGCACATTTTATTGTAACTTTAAAACCGGGGTATCTACCTACCAGCAGAGGGAGGCACTCAAATGAGGAGTTAAGATGGACGGAAATCATGGCCTGCTCTCGCAGATGAGTCCAAGGACAAAGACTTCTCGTTACCCGTTCCTGTAACGAAATGCAGAATGGATCACTGTCTGCTGCGGTACTAAATGTACCAGGTACTTAATGGGCGGCACTGTGGCTCAGTGGTTTGCATTGCTGCCTCACAGCTCCAGGAACCCGGGTTCGATTCCCGGCTTGAGTCACTGTCTGTGTGGAGTCTGCACATTCTCCCACTGTCTGCATGGGTTTCCTCAGGGTGTTCCGGTTTCCTCCCACAAGTCGCAAAAAGACGTGCTGTTAGGTAATTTGGACATTCTGAATTCTCCCTCTGTGTACCCGAACAGGCATCGGAACAGACTTCATTGCAGTCTTAATGTAAGCCAAATTGTGACACTAATACAGATTATTATTATGTACAATAACCGCTGAACAACATGAGAATTACTATCAGTCTGGGACATGGGAAGCACATAGTGCCAGGTTTATACTTTAATAGAAATCAAGTTGTTGATCGAAAATACTTGAAGTTTCTGTTGACACGACATGTTTTATGTTGGATTCCCACACAGATCAGGGACAGACTTCGCCCAATTGAGACGAAGGGGCGCTAAGGGGCAATTCAGCATGGTCAATCCAGATTTCCTACACATCTTTGAACTGTGGGAGGAAATCGCTTCTCGCCCTTTTGCTAAGATGAGCGTGAGGTCAGGTGGAATGCGTGGATCTGGTATGTCTCTCTTCTGGGGGCCATGAATTGGATTCAATTTGAATTAGTTTTTGGAGCAGGCATGGAGCTGCTTTAGGGGTTTGCCCCTGTCCACACTCTGAGCTCTAGCTTTGTAACTCTGATAAGGTCTTTAAAAAAAATTGAGCAGCCGGAGGAAACCCTCGCAGACATGGGGAGAAAGTGCAAACTGCACACTCACGGCCGGAAGTGAACCCGGGTCCCTGGCGCTGTGAGGCAGCAGTGCTAACCACTGTACCACTCCTGTTCCACCGCACTTGCAGGACAATAGAGGCATGGATTCTAAAAGCAGGGAGATCATGTTGGAGTTGTACAGAACTGTCGTGAGACCGCAGCTGGAGTACTGTGTGCAATTCTGGGCGCCACATTATAGGAGCATGTGATTGCACTGGAGGGGTTGCAGAAGAGATTCACCATTATGTTGCCTGGGATGGAACATTTATGTTATGAAGAGAAGTTGCATAGTCTTGGGTGTACAAGATTACGAGGGTCATGGCAGGGTGGATAGGGAGCAGCTGTTCCCCTTCGTTGAAGTGTCAGTTGCGAGGGGACACAAATTCAAGGTGAGGGGCAGGAGGTTATGGGGGATTGGAGGAAAATCTTATTTATTCAAAGGATGGTGACTATCTGGAGTAACCTACGTGGGAGGGTGGTAGAGGCAGTGTGCTTCACATCCATTAAATAGTACCTGGATGAGCACATTACACGTCTTCACATTCAAGGCTATGGAACACGTGCTGACAAATGAGGTCCTGTATTTAGTCCTGTATATTTCACGTGTTGGTTCAGACTCGATTGACCGGAAGGCCTCATCTGAACTGGTGGTTCTGTGTATCTGGGATTCTGAGTGCTATAACATTCCTGGCGCTATATTAATTCCGCGAGTGACAAACTTCCAGTATTTCCGCGTACATATTTATGTCCAGGCATTGGCTGCCCAATTTTACTGGCCTTGTCTTTCACTAGCGTGTCGCTGGCAATCAGGGGAATGCATTTCTCTGCTGCAATAAAGCAAGATGTGATAATGTTGGGATAGCAAGTGCCGTGAGCTGGCTGCGGCAAAGGGATCGCCGCACCATTGAAGGATACGGCCTGCTGGTGTGGGGGCTCAGCTCAACGATTCTGTGTCTCCCTCAGTAACAAACACTGACTCGGGAAAATGCAGGGCATTTTCATTGCCATATGAGCATCCGACTTGGGAGCAGGGAGTTGGTCAATCGACCACTCGAGTCTACTCCACAATTCAGTGACATCATGACTAAGGTGACCATGGCCTCAGCTCCACATTCCGTGTAACCCAAGGACGCTGGTAAAGGTATAATCAGTAAATTCGCAGATTCCGAGAAAATTGTTGATGTGGTAAATAGTGAGGAGGAAAACCTTAAAACAGTGGCAAATTGACTCTGAAAATTGTGAGGTGATGCAATTTGGGAGGGCTAGAAAGGCAACGGAATATATAATGAAATATAGGCCGCTTGGTAATTACAGTAACCAGAGGGACCTCGGGTGCGTATCCATGGACCCCTGAAATCAGCAGGACAGGAAAATACGGTGGTTATGAAATAGTTGCGTTTATTTTCCGTTGAACATAAGAGCAGGGAGGTTATGATGAAGCTGCAGAAACACTGGTTAGGCAACGGCTGGATCCCTGTGTGCAGTTCTGGTCGCCACACTACCGGAAGGGTTTGATTGCACGAAAGAGGATGCAGTGGAGATTCCCCAGGATGTTGCCGGGGATGGAGTGTTTCGGCTGTGAAGACAGGCTGATTAGCTTAGGGTTGTTTTCCTCAGAGCAGAGAAGGCTGAAGAAGGACCTGTTCGAGGTTTATTAAATCTATCTAATCCACCTATTCTGCATATTTTTGGGTTGTAGGAGGAAACCGCGGCACACGGAGGAAACCATCACAGACCCGGGGACAACGTGCAAACGCCACGAGTTCGTCCAAGGCCAGAGTAGAATCCGGGTCCCTGGCGCTGTGAGACAGCAGTGCTAGCCACTGTGCCGCCCTAAATAACCGAACTCTTTGAGCAGGTTTTTGATTATATGACCTGAATGCTCCTCTGAAACTCCTTTGGACATGTAATGACGTGAAAAGCGCAATATGAATTTAAATTGTTGCATTTGTTATAGTTCAGTGAGACCTGATAGTTTAGTGAGTGAGTGAGTCTGTACACCAGTATATGAACAAGAAGCAGGAGTTTTGGAATCACAGATCGATTCGTCAATCTTACATCTGTTATGAATGCAAGTTGCAATCGTAAACTGGTTTAACTGTGCAACTGGACCTCACCTCTTGCTTTTTGTGCGATGTTTTGTTACAATGTTTGTCACTCACTGTGGAAACTGAACTGCCGATGAGGGAGCAGCAGCTGGAACTGCCAGTGTGGGGTTTTTGTACGGGACCCACCATATCTCTGTAGCAGTGTGGGCTGCATGCAACAGAAATACACGGCGCTGTCGGAGATCATTGTGTTACTGATCGTTAGCTCGGTAGTCTTGTTCTTTTTATCAAACGTAGAAGAAAACCGATCATTGAGGTCGGTTTTTCTTTGCACAGCCTGTCCAATAAGAAGAAACATGTACATTGGAGCTTTGCCGGGCTGCTGACTGTACCAGTACACATAAAGGCTAGAAGCGCTTGTTTTCAAGGTGCAGGTTAATGTAACTTCATTTTCCTCTGTAACTGTTATTTCAGGTTCCTTTTGTTCCACGGTGTCCTGGTGGCTCCATTCTAACAGAAATAACAACAATAATGACAATCAGAGTTAGCATCGCATTCAGCAATACTATCATCAGCAAAATAATAACTGTCATTTTACCAACAATAAAATCTGGGTTACAGCAGCCAGGAAGAGAATGAAGTGTCACTGGGAAGGAAATGCTTACTGAGAAGTGAGATAACGATGATGAGCGAAGCGAGATGGTTCCTCATGATCCTTCTTGAGTTTGTATCTCTACAATGAGATCAATCCTCTGTCAGAGACAGAAATACAGATCCTCGTCATACTGCACTGCTGACCCGACCAATGAGAGGAATGAACCAGCAGCAGCAATCTCTCCAGTAACACAATTGGGTCAGAGTGAGAGCAGCAACCGGAAGCTGTGGGCGGGGATATCGCCGTCTGAATATTGAGTGAAGTGTGCGGTGACTCTCAGTTGCACTCGGAACTGATGGAGCGGAAATAGCGACGGTTGAATCTTCACTAGACTGTAACCATCCTGCACCTGCTCACTGTGCAAGTCACTGAGAAGAAATAGATCGGGAGGACATGACGGACTAGAATCTAGAATCTTCGAGTCAGGGATGAGGCCACACGATCTATATTGCCCGAGACACTTTGAAATGGTTATCTTATTCTTCTTTCAAAAATAGCATTTTCTACATAGCCGGGTAATTGCCTTTACATTTCCTTCTTAAAGTTATTGTTGAATTTTCTTCCTTTATTTAGACACCTCTTCTGTAGTTCAGCAAATCGCAGTGTAGATAATGAATGGAATTTTCCTGGGCTTTATTTCTCCTCGATCCCTGTATTATCCAAGGATCTGCTCGTGGAAACAGCTCCGTGTCATCTTCTTTGACAGACCCACTTATATTTCAGCAACTCAGTACAGTCTCTCCTTTACTTTCTTTGACCTAAGGAGAGGTGGCCTTGTGGCGTCATCGGCAGCTTCCGTGCCTCTGGCGCCTTAGTCGTGGAGCTTTACGGCAAACAAGAGGCCCTTTGACACATCATGTTTGCCCCGGTCATCAAGTACCGATCTAGTCTAAACCAATTTCTGACACTTTTCCCCCACAACCCCCACCGTAAATGTTTCAAGTACAGTAACTCCCCAGTGCTCAGCCCTGATCAGCGAGGTTCAGACCTGGTGCACTAAATTCATGACGTGGTACTCCATGTCCTATATAATTTCTGTCCAGGTTGAGGAAATGGAAGAGGAGAGCCTCTCGTTCCAGCACCTCACCCATCTATAGAGTTCAATCCCCCATCTTCGGATTCCACTAGACCCCCAGTACCAGAACGCTTGCTGAAGGCTGCAGTACAAGACCAGGACGAAGGCCTCGTTCTCTGACCTTGCCTGTTCCTGTTAGATAAGTATTCTGATCACTTAAGTTTAGTTATAGCTTAGTCTCTTAGTGTGTGCATGAATATTTATTATAACTGTATAATAAATATTGATCGTTTGAACCTTACTAATCGGTGTATCGTCTTTATTACTTTGAACTTGACCTTGGAATACTTGTGACGGTGTCTATACGGCACCTGGCGACTCCAGAGCTGAATAAATACATAGAACAGAGCCTAGTAGTGTTAAGCACACGTCGAATACGGAGGCGTGTTAATACACTCCAATAAACGCGTTTTACAACCACAGTAAAACGTGCAACAAGTGTGCTTGGAGATATGGGGAACTGGGTATCATGTGGAAAACACAATACGGATTAATAAATTTGCTGAGTAAACACACTTGATCCTAAATTATAAAATCAGATACTGGATGAAGTAAATATCCTTCATGCAGTATTCCACTATTTAAGTTGTGAATAATTGACAGTGTGATAGGTCAGTTATTGTGCAGAGCTGGAATAGAACTTGTCTTTCCCCAGTGAGAGGCCAGAAAGCAAACACGTGGCACAGCCGCTTTTAACAATAATTGCAATGCAACCTCAAAAAAGATAGACTTCCCTCTGATTATGAAATGTGCGTCTGTTTTGATTGGGTGCAACAGAGATGTTTTCAATATGAAAAGCACAGGCAGCGCCCAGGATCAGACAGATTGGAACTTACAATGAAGTTGATGTTGTGAAGTAATGAGTCAGCTTAAGTTACATCTGACTCCAGCTTCTCCCTCTCAAACTGCAGGGTAAACTCTATCATATTGTGATGTGGAGATGCCGGCGTTGGACTGGGGTGAGCACAGTAAGAAGTCTTACAACACCAGGTTAAAGTCCAACAGGTTTGTTTCAAACACGAGCTTTCAGAGCGCAGCTCCTTCCTCAGGTGAATGGTGAGGTATCATCCAGAAACATTTATATAGACAAAGTCAGAGATGCCGGACAATGCTTGGAATGCGAGCATTTGCAGGTAATCAAATCATTACAGATCCAGAGAGAGGGATAATCACAGGTTAAAGAGTAACCGCTGTAAATAGTGATGTGCTACGCACTGCAAATAATGACATACTGACCATGGACCACAGTAAATAATGATATTCTACCCAGGGACCACTGTACTAATGATATACTACCGAGGGCCACTGTAAATAATGGCATACTACACAGGCAACACTGTAAATAAAGATATATCACCCAGTGACCACTGTAAATGATAACATAGTTTCCAGGGACCACTGTTAATAATGAAATTCCACCCTAGGACCTTGGTAAATAATGATGAACTTCACAGGAACAACTGTAAATAATGATATATTGCCCAGAGACCACGGAAAATAATGATATACTACCCAGGGACCTCTGTAAATAATGATATACTAAGCAGGGACCACTAGAAATAATGATGTACTATCCAGGACCACTGTAAATAACAAAATCACACGCTCGGACCGTTGAAGATAATGATGTACTACAACTGGGCCGCTGTCAAGAATGGCATACTGCCCAGGGACCACTGAAATAATAGAATAGTAGCCAGGGACCACTGGAAATAATGATATACTACACAGGGACCACTGGAAATAATGATACACTACCCAGGGACCACTGTAAATAATGATATACTACACAGGGACCACTGTCAATAATGATATCCTACCCAGGGACCACTGTAAATAATGAAATTACACGCTGGGACCGTTGTAAATAATGATGTACTATACAGGGGCCAATGTAAAGAATGACATTTTACCCAGGGACCACTGTAAATAATGAAATTACACGCGGGGACCGTTGTAAATAAGGATGTACTATACAGGGGCCAGTGTAAAGAATGACATTTTACCCAGGGACCACTGGAAATAATGATATACTGGCCAGGGACCACTCTAAATAAGGATATACTATCCAGAGACCTCTGTAAATAACGAACCTACATGCTGGGCCGCTGTATATAATGATGAACTACACAGTGACGACTGTAAATAAAATATCTAATCCAGGGCCCCAGGAAATAACGAAATCAAACGAAATTAAACAAAATTAAATCATGATATATGACACGGGACCATTGTATATAATGATATACTGCCCAGGGACCACTGTATATAATGATACACAATCCAGTGACCACTGTAAGTAATGATACACAATCCAGATACCACTGTAAATAATGATATACTATCCAGGGATCACTGTAAATAATGATATACTGGCCAGGGACAATTGTGAACAGTGAAATTCGACTCTGGGACCGTTGTAAATAATTATGTACTGCAAATGGACCTCTGAAAAAAATGAATACTTCCCAGAGACCACAACATATAGACATAGACATAGAACAGTACAGCATAGAACAGGCCCTTCGGCCCTCGATGTTGTGCCGAACAATGATCACCCTACTTTAAACCCACGTAACCCGTATCCCAACAATCCCCCCATTAACCTTACACTACGGGCAATTTAGCATGGCCAATCCACCTAACCCGCACATCTTTGGACTGTGGGAGGAAACCGGAGCACCCGGAGGAAACCCACGCACACACAGGGAGGATGTGCAGACTCCACACAGACAGTGACCCAGCCGGGAATCGAACCTGGGACCCTGGAGCTGTGAAGCATTGATGCTAACCACCATGCTACCGTGAGGCCCCTATAAAGATATAGTACCCAGGGACAACTGTAAATAATGTTTTATACCACACGGGAACCACGGTACATAATGATATACTGCCCAGGGACCACTGTAAATAATGACATGCTACCCACGGTCCATTCTAAATAATGATATACTACCCAGATACCATTGTAAATAATGATATAGTATCCAGGGACACCTGTAAATAATGACTCCACCCTCGTAGTACGGGAAATAATGATATTCTGCCGAGGGACCACTTAGAATAATAATATTCAACCCAGGGACCACTGTAAATAATAATATCCTCCTCAGGTAGAATATCATTATTTACAGTGATCCCTGGGTAGAATATCATTATTAACCGCGGTCCCTGGTTAGAATATCATTATTTACAGTGATCCCTGGGCAGTATGTCGTTCTTTACAGTGATCCCTGGGCAGTATATCATTATTTACAGTGATCCCTGGTGAGAATATCATTATTTACACTGGTCCCTTTGTAGTATCTCGTTATTTACCGTGGTCCCTGGGTAGAATATCCTTATTAAATGTTGCCCCTCTGTAGAATATAATTATTTACAGACGTTCCTGGGCGGTATGTCATTATTTGCAGTGGTCTCTGGGTAATATGTAATTATTTACACTGGTCCCTGGGTGGTAAATCATAATTTACAGTGGTCCCTGGGCAATATATAAATATTCACAGTGGTCCCTGGGTAGTATACCATTACTTACAGTGACCCTGGTAGCATATCATTATTTACAATTGTCCCTGTGCAGTATATCATTATTCACAGTGGACCCTCAGTCGTAAATCATTATTTACAGTGGTCCCTAGGCAACATATCATTATTTACCGTGGTCCCTAGGCAGCATATCATTATTTACTGTGGTCCCTAGGCAGCATATCATTATTTACTGTGGTCCCTAGGCAGCATATCATTATTTACTGTGGTCCCTAGGCAGCATATCATTATTTACAGTGGTCCCTAGGCAGCATATCATTATTTACAGTGGTCCCTAGGCAGCATATCATTATTTACCGTGGTCCCTAGGCAGCATATCATTATTTACTGTGGTCCCTAGGCAGCATATCATTATTTACAGTGGTCCCTAGGCAGCATATCATTATTTACTGTGGTCCCTAGGCAGCATATCATTATTTACTGTGGTCCCTAGGCAGCATATCATTATTTACTGTGGTCCCTAGGCAGCATATCATTATTTACAGTGGTCCCTAGGCAGCATATCATTATTTACTGTGGTCCCTAGGCAACATATCATTATTTACAGTGATCCCTGGGCAACATGTCATTATTTACCGTGGTCCGTAGGCAGCATATCATTATTTACTGTGGTCCCTAGGCAGCATATCATTATTTGCAGTGGTCCCTAGGCAACATATCATTATTTACTGTGGTCCCTAGGCAGCATATCATTATTTACAATGGTCCCTAGGCAACATATCATTATTTACAGAGGGCCCTGGGCAATATATCATTAATCACATTGATCCTTTGGCAGTAGATCATTATTTGCAGTGGTCTCTGGGCACCATATCATTATTTACAGTGGTCCCTCGGCAGCATATCATTATTTACAGTGGTCCCTAGGCAACATATCATTATTTACTGTGGTCCCTCGACAGCATATCATTATTTACAGTGGCCCCCAGGCAACATATCATTATTTACCGTTGTCCTAGGCAACATATCATTATTTACCGTGGTCCCTAGGCAGTAGATCATTATTTGCAGTGGTCCCTAGGCAGCATATCATTATTTACAATGGTCCCTAGGCAACATAGAGCGCCCTCTGCCGAGAAATGGCTGGGACTCCCAGTGTGAGTGTTTGGGACGGGACCCGCTATATCTCTGCAGCAGTGTGGGCTCCATGGCGCAGAAATACACGGCACTGTCGGAGAGATCAGCCACGGCGATATTTAAAGGAACCGTTTGGTTTTATTTGTGCAAAGCTGCCGAGAACCTGGCCTGGAAATCTGGAGACTTACCCGAACTGCCCTGACTATAGATTCTCATTACATTCCTCGGAGGATTCCCGGGATACTGAATATACCAGAAAAGAGTTTCTGGTACCAGAAAAGAGAAAGCGGAAAATACTGGAACAACTCAGGGAGTCATGCGGCATTTGTCGACAGGCCAACAAAGCTCGTCTTTCACCATCACCTTTCATTCAAACCGGGACAGGTTAGAAATGTAGGACGCCTTGACCAAGAGAAATCCCGGAGGGAGGAAACAGAACAACAGGAAAGGATTCTGATAGGGGGCAAGTCAGGAGAGATTAAATAAGAAAAGACCTTGGATTCCCTGGCCACAAGGTGAGGTTAGCATCAAATCAGAGAATAATGACACCACAGTATGAGGCCATTCAGGCCGCCGAGTCTGTGCCAGCTCCCTGTTAGTGCAGTAGAAGAAACAAAGAAACAAAAGATATGTCTGGAAAAGCTATCGATAGCAGATTGATCAACAACTACCGCCCGGACACAAAGAACAAGTGGAAACAAGATTCGAACCCAAAGCTGCGATGTAAGGACACACAAAATGGTTGCAGCATTTACAGTGTGAAACTGCTGAACACACACTGAGTGTGAAAGCTGTATTGAGCCCAGTGGAAAGATGCGCTGCTGTTCCTCGAGTGGCTGTTGAGCTTCTTTGGAACATTTCACGACTCCGAGGTCCGGGAGGTCAGCGTTAAGATCCAGCTCCCCAGTCAGTTCAATTCTCCACTTTGGCTCTGTGGATTAGATGGGTCACGTCCCTGTGGTTAACGCAGATCTGGAGCATCAATTCTATCCAAACGCACTCCAGCTCAGACACTGTGTCCCTCGAACATGTTCTGTGGGGAAAGAAACGACGTAAACATCCCGAGTCCTGAGAAATCTTTTTCAGAGTGGGCCAATGTAAATCAACCCCGCCGTCAGCATCGCAAACAATTCGTAATCTCTGACCTGGAGTAAAGAGCCTGTCCTGGATTTAAACCCACGACCACTCCCATAGGCATTGATTGAAAATCCCTAAACGAGAACCAGACCTCGAGACATAGAGCACAAATTTAAAACCGAGCTGAAGCAAAATATAACTTATGTTAATTTCGATATAATTTCTACATCACATGGCTTTATATGTTGAGACATTTGTTTTTTTTTAAGAAACAGCTGTCGTCTGTAACAAGTGACCTGGTCTCTCAAGCAGACCATCAGAACCTGCAGCAACACAGTGACGTTGTACATTGTACACGTCCATTGATTTGGGCAGCACGGTAGCATTGTGGATAGCACAATCGCTTTACAGCTCTAGTATCCCAAGTTCGATTCCGGCTTGGGTCACTGTCTGTGCGGAATCTGCACTTCCTCCCCGTGTGTGCGTGGGTTTCCTCCGGGTGCTCCGATTTCCTCCCACAGTCCAAAGATGTGCAAGTCAGGTGGATTGGACATGATAAATTTCCCTTAGTGTCCAAAATTTCCCTTAGTGTTGGGTTGGACTGGGTTATGGGGAAAGGGTAGAGGTGTTAACCTTGGGTAGGGTGCTCTTTCCAAGAGCCGGTGCAGACTCGATGGGCCGAATGGTCTCCTTCTGCACTGTAATTTCTATGAAAGATTGCCAGCGGTTTCTGCAGTGTAGTGGTTATCACGTCGCCTCAAAAGCGACAGGTCTCCGGCCCGAAACCGGACAGAAACATCCAACATTTCGGATGAGAAAAGTTTGCACAAAATACTTCTGGCTCTGAATATTGCCGGAAACCTGTGTGTTCGAGGAATATGAGATTTCGTCTCACATGAGCCACTAAAATAAATTGAAAATCAAGTCACAAGCACTGAAATTTCGACAGGCTATGAGAAGAAAATAATTTTCTTATTTTGGCACAGCTCGGATATTAGCAGCTAGTTCATCCACAACAGAATTTCAGGGATTTACAAATGCAGATGACATATTTATTCGCCATCTCAAACATGTCTAAATGAACGACAAATGCAACTTACTGCGGATGCTTCAAACGGAAACAAAAACAGAAAATACTGGACAATCTCAGCAGGTCTGACAGCCTCTGGGGAGCGAAATGGCAGCTGTCGTTTCCAGTCAAGTGGACTCTTTGTCAAAGCTGGAGAACTGGAACTGGAGATTCAGACGATTGTGGGTGGGGGGTGAGGGTGGTGGAGTGCTGTATTGGGTCTCGATAGAGGGCTAGCAATCGGTGGGAAATGACGAAAATGTCTCGGGCAGAAAGAAAAAGGGAATGTAAATGAGGCTAATCAAGGCTATGAAAGGTGCTGATGGCGCATCAAGCGGTCAGAATGTGTTAATGGCAGAACAAAGGTAAGCAGTGTGTCAGAGAACAATTACAAACAGGGATCAGATTGCTGAAGTAGGATGGGATGGGCTGGTGGGAGGTGGGCGATGCTGCGGGTAAAACATATCAATGGAAGGGATGATAAATTGATGGAAAAAACATGTGGTGAAGGGGGAAGTGAGAGTTCACAGTCTGAAGTTGTTGAACTGATAAAATGAAAGGGACAAAGAGCTGTCTGAGTCCACCAGAATTAGTCAATAGAAATGTGAATGCCCACACATAGACAAACTTCTCGGGAACGTGTTGGTTCCACGCAGCTTGAGCTCAGCTTCTCAAAGCAAACCCAATGTGAATGAATCCCGCCGTCGACGCTGCAAAGAAATGAAGAAAACATGCGGTTTGACCAACGGGAAAACCTCATCGAAGGGCTCGTCCGGGATTTGAACCCGGGACCTCTCGCAAATTCCGACAGCGACACACCCAAAGCGAGAATCATACCCCTAGACCAACGAGCCCCGCAAAAAGAGTCAAAGCATACTGTCATTGCCATCGAAAATCAATCTAACATCTGCGGAGATCGCCAAAAGTACTGCAGCATCTCAGGTAGTCAGGCGGCATTTGTCGACAGGACAACAAAGTTCGTCTTTCACCATCACCTTTCATTAAAACCGGGACAGGTTAGAAATGTGGTACGTCTTAACCAAGTGAATTACCGGAGGGAGGAAACAGAACAACAGGAAAGGGCTCTAATGGGGGGCAAGTCAGGAGAGATTAAATAAGAAGAGGCCTTGGGACCCTGGCCACAGAGTTAGGTTAGCATCGAATCAGAGAATAATGACACCACAGTATGAGGCCATTCCGGCCGCCGTGTTTGTGCCAGCTCTCTGTTAGCGCAATGGAAGAAACACAGAAACAAAAGATATGTCTGGAGGAGCTATCGATGGCATATTGATCAACAACTACCGCCCGGACACAAAGAACAAGTGGAAACAAGATTGAATCCCAAATCTGCGATGGAAGGACACACAAAATGGGTGCAGCATTTACAGTGTGAAACTACTGAACACACACTGAGTGTGAAAGCTGTATTGAGCACAGTGGAAAGATGCGCTGCTGTTCTTCGAGTGGCTGTTGAGCTTCTTTGGAACATTTCACGACGCCGAGGTCCGGGAGGTCAGCGTTAAGATCCAGCTCCCCAGTCAGTTCAATTCTCCACTTTGGCTCTGTGGATTAGATGGGTCACGTCCCTGTGGTTAACACAGGTCTGGAGCATCAATTTTATCCAAACGCACTCCAGCTCAGACACTGTCTCTCTCTCTCTCTCTCGAGCATCATCTGTGAAGAGAGAAACGACGTAAACATTCCGAGTCCTGAGAAATCTTTTTCAGAGTGGGCCAATGTAAATCAACCCCGCCGTCAGCATCGCAAGCAATTCGTAATCTCTGACCTGGAGTAAAGAGCCTGTCCTGGATTTAAACCCACGACCACTCCCATAGGCATTGATTGAAAATCCTTAAACGAGAACCAGACCTCGAGACCAAAGAGCACAAATTTAAGACCGACATTCAGCAAAATATAATTTATGTTAATTTCGATATAATTTCTACATCTCACGGCTTTATATGTTGAGACATCTGTTAATTTCAGACACAGCTGTCGCTTGCAACAAGGTACCTGGCCTCTCAAACAGACCATCAGAATCTGCAGCAACACAGTGAGGTTGTACATTCCGCACATCCATCGATTGGGAGCGGTTTCTGTAGTGTAGTAGTTATCACATTCGCCTCACACGCGAAAAGTCCCCCGTTCGAAACCAGGCAGAAACATCGAACATTTAGCATTTCGTGTGAGAAAAGTTTGCACAATTATTGGGCACAAAATAATTCTGTTTCCTGAATGTTGCCGGAATCTCGTGTGTTCCAGGACTATGAAATTTCGTCTCACACGAGCCACTACACTGAATTGAACATTCAGGCCCAAGCACTGAATTTTCGGCAGGCAATGAGAGGTGAAGAATTTTCATATCTTGGCACACCTCGGATATTAGCAGCTAGTTCATCCACAACAGAGTTTCAGCGATTTACAAATGAACATATTTAATCACCATCTCAAACATGTCTAAATGTGTGACAAATGCAACTTACTGCGGATGCTTCAAACGGAAACAAAAACAGAAAATACTGGATAATCTCAGCAGGTCTGACAGCTTCTGGGGAGCGAAATGGCAGCTGTCGTTTCCAGTCAAGTGGACTCTTTGTCAAAGCTGGAGAACTGGAACTGGAGATTCAGACGATTGTGGGTGGGGGGTGGGGATGGTGGAGTGCTGTATTGGGTCTCGATAGTGGGCTAGCAATAGGTGGGAAATGACGAAAATGTCTCGGGCAGAAAGAAAAAGGGAATGTAAATGAGGCTAATCAAGGCTATGAAAGGTGCTGATGGCGCATCAAGCGGTCAGAATGTGTTAATGGCAGAACAAAGGTAAGCAGTGCGTCAGAGAACAATTACAAACAGGGATCAGATTGCTGAAGTAGGATGGTATGGGCTGGGGATAGGGGGCAATGCTGAGGCTAAAACATATCAATGGAAGGGATGATAAGTTGATGGAAAAAACATGTGGTGAAGGGGGAAGTGAGAGTTCACAGTCTGAAGTTGTTGAACTGATAAAATGAAAGGGACAAAGAGCTGTCTGAGTCCACCAGAATTAGTCAATAGAAATGTGAATGCCCACACATAGAAAAACTTCTCGGGAACGTATTGGTTGCATGCAGTTTGAGCTCAGCTTCTCAAAGCAAACCCAATGTGAATGAATCCCGCCGTCGACGCTGCAAAGAAATGAAGAAAACATGCGGTTTGACCAACGGGAAAACCTCATCGAAGGGCTCGTCCGGGATTTGAACCCGGGACCTCTCGCAAATTCCGACAGCGACACACCCAAAGCGAGAATCATACCCCTAGACCAACGAGCCCCGCAAAACAAGTCAACGCATACTGTCATTGCCATCGAAAATCAATCTAACATCTGCGGAGAACGCCAAAAGTACTGCAACATCTCAGGTAGTCAGGCGGCATTTGTCGACAGGACAACAAAGTTCGTCTTTCACCATCACCTTTCATTAAAACCGGGACAGGCTAGAAATGTGGTACGTCTTAACCAAGTGAATTACCGGAGGGAGGAAACAGAACAACAGGAAAGGGCTCTAATGGGGGGCAAGTCAGGAGAGATTAAATAAGAAGAGGCCTTGGGACCCTGGCCACAGAGTTAGGTTAGCATCGAATCAGAGAATAATGACACCACAGTATGAGGCCATTCCGGCCGCCGTGTCTGTGCCAGCTCTCTGTTAGCGCAATGGAAGAAACAAAGAAACAAAAGATATGTCTGGAGGAGCTATCGATGGCATATTGATCAACAACTACCGCCCGGACACAAAGAACAAGTGGAAACAAGATTGAATCCCAAATCTGCGATGGAAGGACACACAAAACGGGTGCAGCATTTACAGTGTGAAACTACTGAACATACACTGAGTGTGAAAGCTGTATTGAGCCCAGTGGAAAGATGCGCTGCTGTTCCTCGAGTGGCTGTTGAGCTTCTTTGGAACATTTCACGACGCCGAGGTCCGGGAGGTCAGCGTTAAGATCCAGCTCCCCAGTCAGTTCAATTCTCCACTTTGGCTCTGTGGATTAGATGGGTCACGTCCCTGTGGTTAACACAGATCTGGAGCATCAATTTTATCCAAACGCAATCCAGCTCAGACACTGTCTCTCTCTCTGGAGCATCATCTGTGGGGAGAGAAACGACGTAAACATTCCGAGTCCTGAGAAATCTTTTTCAGAGTGGGCCAATGTAAATCAACCCCGCCGTCAGCATCGCAAACAATTCGTAATCTCTGACCGGGAGTAAAGAGCCTGTCCTGGATATTCAGCAAAATATAATTTATGTTAATTTCGATATAATTTCTACATCTCACGGCTTTATATGTTGAGACATCTGTTAATTTCAGACACAGCTGTCGCTTGCAACAAGGTACCTGGCCTCTCAAACAGACCATCAGAATCTGCAGCAACACAGTGAGGTTGTACATTCCGCACATCCATCGATTGGGAGCGGTTTCTGTAGTGTAGTAGTTATCACATTCGCCTCACACGCGAAAAGTCCCCCGTTCGAAACCAGGCAGAAACATCGAACATTTAGCATTTCGTGTGAGAAAAGTTTGCACAATTATTGGGCACAAAATAATTCTGTTTCCTGAATGTTGCCGGAATCTCGTGTGTTCCAGGACTATGAAATTTCGTCTCACACGAGCCACTACACTGAATTGAACATTCAGGCCCAAGCACTGAATTTTCGGCAGGCAATGAGAGGTGAAGAATTTTCATATCTTGGCACACCTCGGATATTAGCAGCTAGTTCATCCACAACAGAGTTTCAGCGATTTACAAATGAACATATTTAATCACCATCTCAAACATGTCTAAATGTGTGACAAATGCAACTTACTGCGGATGCTTCAAACGGAAACAAAAACAGAAAATACTGGATAATCTCAGCAGGTCTGACAGCTTCTGGGGAGCGAAATGGCAGCTGTCGTTTCCAGTCAAGTGGACTCTTTGTCAAAGCTGGAGAACTGGAACTGGAGATTCAGACGATTGTGGGTGGGGGGTGGGGATGGTGGAGTGCTGTATTGGGTCTCGATAGAGGGCTAGCAATAGGTGGGAAATGACGAAAATGTCTCGGGCAGAAAGAAAAAGGGAATGTAAATGTGGCTAATCAAGGCTATGAAAGGTGCTGATGGCGCATCAAGCGGTCAGAATGTGTTAATGGCAGAACAAAGGTAAGCAGTGCGTCAGAGAACAATTACAAACAGGGATCAGATTGCTGAAGTAGGATGGTATGGGCTGGTGGGAGGTGGGCGATGCTGAGGGTAAAACATATCAATGGAAGGGATGATAAGTTGATGGAAAAAACATGTGGTGAATGGGGAAGTGAGAGTTCACAGTCTGAAGTTGTTGAACTGATAAAATGAAAGGGACAAAGAGCTGTCTGAGTCCACCAGAATTAGTCAATTAGTCAAGCTTGAGCTCAGCTTCTCAAAGCTAACCCAATGTGAATGAATCCCGCCGTCGACGCCGCAAAGAAATGAAGAAAACATGCGGTTTGACCAACGGAAAACCTCATCGAAGGGCTCGCCCGGGATTTGAACCCGGGACCTCTCGCAAATTCCGACAGCGACACACCCAAAGCGAGAAGCATACCCCTAGAACGAGCCCCGCGAAAAGAATCAAAGCATACTGTCATTGCCATCGAAAATCAATCTAACATCTGCGGAGAACGCCAAAAGTACTGCAACATCTCAGGTAGTCAGGCGGCATTTGTCGACAGGACAACAAAGTTCGTCTTTCACCATCACCTTTCATTAAAACCGGGACAGGTTAGAAATCAGAAGGGGGTTCAGTGCAGTTAGATTGCGCAATCGGTTAGCGCGTTCGGCTGTTAACCGGAAAGGTTGGTGGTTCGTTCCCACCCAGGGACGAATTGTTGTTCCACTCCTGGATGATATCTGTTTAGGACAGGGCTAAATCGCTGGCTTTGAAAGCAGACCAAGCAGGTCAGAGAGGCTGATCATTAAGCGCATCACCTCCATACTCCCGGAATGCCTTGCCCCACTTCAATTCGCATACCGTCGCAACCGGTCCACATCATACGCTATTTCCCTGGCCCGACGCTCATCCCGAGAGCATCTCGAAAACAAGGACTCCTATTTATTGACTACAGCTCCGCCTTCAACACCATAATCCTAGCCAAGCTCATATCAAAGCTCCAAAACCTAGGACTTGGCACCCCCACTCTGCAACTGGATCCTTGACTTTCTGACCAACAGACTGCAGTCAGTACGAATGAACACCAACACCTCCTCCACAATAGTCCTCAAAACTGTTGCCCCGCAAGGCTGGGTACTTAGCCCCCTACTCTACTCTCTGTACACACACGACTGCGTGGCAAAACTCGGTTCCAACTCCATCTACAAGTTAGCTGACGATACGACCAGAGTGGGCCGGATCTTGAATAACGACGAGTCCGAATACAGGAGGGAGATAGAGAACCTAGTGGAGTGGTGTAACGACAACAATCTCTCCCTTAATGCCAGCAAAACTGGTCATCGACTTCAGGAAGCAAAGTACTGTACACACCCCTATCAGCATCAACGTGGACGAGGTGGAGATGGTTAGCAGTTTCCCCACTGTCACCAGACTCCGAAATGACTCTCTTGTTGACTGACCTCATTAACACTACACCCTGTGTGCTTCAACCGATGCCAATGCATATGTAGTTACATTGTATATCTTGTGTTGCCCTATTATGTAGTCCCATGTATTTTCTTGAAATTTGTTTAATTCCCTTTTCTTCCATGTACTGAATGATCTGTTGAGCTGCTTGCAGAAAAATACTTTTCACTGTACCTCGGTAATAAACAAATCCAATCCAATAACCCGTCTTGCTCCATTTTCACATAATAATAAATGGCGATGGTCTTTCTGACCGCCCTCTCGCATCCACCTTGAGAGATGAATATCACCGCGCCCCCCCCCCCCCCACACCCCCCCCCCACCACCACACACACACACACACATATACCCCTACCCCTCTTGGTGTCGGTTTGTTTCTGGGACCCACTGCCTTTCTGCTAGAATGTGATTGACGGCACAGACACATATAGGGATCTCTATATTTGTATGCTGGTATTTCTCTATATATGTGTCATATTGCGATCACTTCTGCATTTGCTGCTACGCAGATTCTCTCCAATCAGACGGAATATGAACCGTGCAGGCTGCCCGGATGCTGACTGTGTATCAGGATCGTCAGTATCGATTGTACTGCTGTGTGGCGTCAGTATCCTCTTCAACCCTCATTTCAGCGTCCAGATGTTCCACTGGGTCTTGGTGGCTCCAGCCTGATAGAAACGAACAGAAAACAATAATAATCTCAAAATTCAGAATCAGCCTCATATTGACCAACGTAACGGTCACCGGCACCATACTCATTACTATTTAATTAACAATAATATCTGGTTACTCAGTAAGGGGAGAATGGGGGTTTTGCATTGAAGGAAACACTGAGTAGCGAGATCATAACGAAGAGGGTGACGAGGCAGTTCCCCGCGATCGTTCCTGAATCAATCGCTCTTCAGGGCAGGCAATTATCTGTCAGAGCAGCAATCCAGATTCAGGTCCCACTGCATTGCTGATCCAACCAATGACAGGAATCGAGCAGCGGCAGCAATGTCTAGAATATCCCAATGGTGTTGGAGCGAGGGCATCACACGGAAACTGTGACCGGTGCACCGCAGACTCAAAGCTGAAAATTGTGCGGCGGTTATCAGCTGCAGTCACAAGTGATGGAGCGGAAATAGCCACAGTTGAGCACCCAGCAGCCCGTGACCATCCTGCACCTGCTCAACTCACTGAGAACAATATAGTGTCGGAGGGGTGGGGGCAGATTGAACTGACGCTACCTGCGCCTATTTGAAATAACTTTTTCTATTGCCCTTTTCACCCTGCATTTAAATCCCGCGGGGTTTTCCGTTCTCAAGTTCTGACAATGCTTTTTGAAATGTTCTATTGATTCTTCTTCTCTCATCAATTGTTGCGCCAGACTCCAAATGAAAACAACTCACAGTGCAATCAACCTCACTTGCTTGCATAAGGTGTGGTGGCCAAGAGGAAAGGCGTTGGTTTCGTAAACCAAAAATCGCGGGTTCAAATCTCGCCTCGTGCCTCGGTGCTGATCCAATCAAAGACGTTTCATTGTCTCGCAAACACTTGCAGCATGAAATATCATTCACCTATCTTCTTTATGGGACATTTAACCTTCAGCTAATGAAAATAATTCCAGACAATCTGGTCTCTGAAAAAAGCGATGTTCAGAGCAGTTCCCCTTTTGTACCTTCTTCGTCAGAACCACAATAAACTGCTATTATTCTGAGTTCTAACCTCCGCATGTCCACCAAAATCTTGATGTGGAGATGCCGGCGTTGGACTGGGGTGAGCACAGTAAGAAGTCTTACAACACCAGGTTAAAGTCCAACAGGTTTGTTTCAAACACGAGCTTTCGGAGCACGGCTCCTTCTTCAGGTGAATGGACATTCACCAAAATCTTGGCATTCTTTCGACTTCATCGCATCCATGGTGTGAACCGAGAACTACAGATTAAGCATCATTTTTTGAATAGAAACACCTATAGTGACAAAGATAGTGTATTAACAGCTGAAATTTAGATTTCTGTCCAGGTTTCTCGCCCTGACATGCATTGCAGTCAACACTGAATCCACTCAACAGCCGAATTCTAACACGGAGTAAACAGAATCCGGCAGCAGAGGGCGCCAAATTCAAGCACGGGCGTCAGAAACTCACCTGATGGTGTCGGCCAAGCCGATGGGATGGGAGGCGAGTGATGTCACAATAGTGACACGAGTGATCTCCCTGCACTGCAGTAAATTCCCTCTCTCCTACACAATCCCTGACTCAGTCCAGTTCAGTTCACTGGGAGAGATTCAGTCAGACATGGTTGTGATAATACTGGCGGCGCTTTGGCATAGTAAGTAGTTACAGTGTTAATTAAACCAGATTAGCATATTAATACACATAGCTTATGTGTAATTAACGATCGGGAGTGTCTATGAAGTGCCTGCATCAGAGGTCCCAAAAAATGCCGCAGATAGAAGTAGATTTATATCAACTCTGTTTAAACTCAGGGCGGCACGGTGGCGCAATGGTTGGCACTGCTGCCTCATTGCACTGAGGACACGGGTTCGATCCCGGTCCCAGATCACTGCCCGTGTGGCGTTTGAACATTCTCACTCCCACAACCTAGATGTACAGGCTAAGTGGACTAGCCACGCTAAAAAGCACCTCTTAATTGAAAAAAACTCTAACTTTATAAAGGAACAACAATCTGTTCATTTCATTCCTTCACTTTCGCAGGCCGGCTATATGTAATCCAGTAGCCCAGTCAGCAGTGACAATAACTGTCCCAGAAGGGGGTTCGGTGAAGTTAAATTGCCAATATAAAGGCCCCAACATGTACAAAATGCAATGATATCAGGAGAAACCGGCACAGCCACCGAGATTGATTATCACCAACACCTTAGTAATGAAGAAAGATGTGGGTTCAGGACGATATCTGGCGGTTGCTGACAAATCTAAACAGAACAGTTACCTCAGTATCAGCGCATTCGATGCGGAGGACGGGGTGGTCTATTACTGCTCACTGAGGAACAGCGTTAGAGAAAACCTAAAGCCCCGTACACAACGCTGAGTGAGTGTTTACAGCATCACTGAGGTTCCTTTCCGAGAAGGAATTGATCCCAGGCTCAGGCAAGCAATCATGTCTATTTACCGGACAGTTTTCTGTCCTTGTGTAGATCGACAGAGGAATAGTTTGGGAAATCCTGAGAGCTTTGGCTGAAAATATCAGCCATGATTGAATGGCGAAGCACACTCGATGGGCCAAGTGGCCTAATTCTGCTCCTGTGTCTAATGGCCTTATCATCTTATTATTGTCTATTATACTGCACATTTTATTGTAACTTTAAAACCGGGGTATCTACCTACCAGCAGAGGGAGGCACTCAAATGAGGAGTTAAGATGGACGGAAATCATGGCCTGCTCTCGCAGATGAGTCCAAGGACAAAGACTTCTCGTTACCCGTTCCTGTAACGAAATGCAGAATGGATCACTGTCTGCTGCGGTACTAAATGTACCAGGTACTTAATGGGCGGCACTGTGGCTCAGTGGTTTGCATTGCTGCCTCACAGCTCCAGGAACCCGGGTTCGATTCCCGGCTTGAGTCACTGTCTGTGTGGAGTCTGCACATTCTCCCACTGTCTGCATGGGTTTCCTCAGGGTGTTCCGGTTTCCTCCCACAAGTCGCAAAAAGACGTGCTGTTAGGTAATTTGGACATTCTGAATTCTCCCTCTGTGTACCCGAACAGGCATCGGAACAGACTTCATTGCAGTCTTAATGTAAGCCAAATTGTGACACTAATACAGATTATTATTATGTACAATAACCGCTGAACAACATGAGAATTACTATCAGTCTGGGACATGGGAAGCACATAGTGCCAGGTTTATACTTTAATAGAAATCAAGTTGTTGATCGAAAATACTTGAAGTTTCTGTTGACACGACATGTTTTATGTTGGATTCCCACACAGATCAGGGACAGACTTCGCCCAATTGAGACGAAGGGGCGCTAAGGGGCAATTCAGCATGGTCAATCCAGATTTCCTACACATCTTTGAACTGTGGGAGGAAATCGCTTCTCGCCCTTTTGCTAAGATGAGCGTGAAGTCAGGTGGAATGCGTGGATCTGGTATGTCTCTCTTCTGGGGGCCATGAATTGGATTCAATTTGAATTAGTTTTTGGAGCAGGCATGGAGCTGCTTTAGGGGTTTGCCCCTGTCCACACTCTGAGCTCTAGCTTTGTAACTCTGATAAGGTCTTTAAAAAAAATTGAGCAGCCGGAGGAAACCCTCGCAGACATGGGGAGAAAGTGCAAACTGCACACTCACGGCCGGAAGTGAACCCGGGTCCCTGGCGCTGTGAGGCAGCAGTGCTAACCACTGTACCACTCCTGTTCCACCGCACTTGCAGGACAATAGAGGCATGGATTCTAAAAGCAGGGAGATCATGTTGGAGTTGCACAGAACTGTCGTGAGACCGCAGCTGGAGTACTGTGTGCAATTCTGGGCGCCACATTATAGGAGCATGTGATTGCACTGGAGGGGTTGCAGAAGAGATTCACCATTATGTTGCCTGGGATGGAACATTTATGTTATGAAGAGAAGTTGCATAGTCTTGGGTGTACAAGATTACGAGGGTCATGGCAGGGTGGATAGGGAGCAGCTGTTCCCCTTCGTTGAAGTGTCAGTTGCGAGGGGACACAAATTCAAGGTGAGGGGCAGGAGGTTATGGGGGATTGGAGGAAAATCTTATTTATTCAAAGGATGGTGACTATCTGGAGTAACCTACGTGGGAGGGTGGTAGAGGCAGTGTGCTTCACATCCATTAAATAGTACCTGGATGAGCACATTACACGTCTTCACATTCAAGGCTATGGAACACGTGCTGACAAATGAGGTCCTGTATTTAGTCCTGTATATTTCACGTGTTGGTTCAGACTCGATTGACCGGAAGGCCTCATCTGAACTGGTGGTTCTGTGTATCTGGGATTCTGAGTGCTATAACATTCCTGGCGCTATATTAATTCCGCGAGTGACAAACTTCCAGTATTTCCGCGTACATATTTATGTCCAGGTATTGGCTGCCCAATTTTACAGGCCTTGTCTTTCACTAGCGTGTCGCTGGCAATCAGGGGAATGCATTTCTCTGCTGCAATAAAGCAAGATGTGATAATGTTGGGATAGCAAGTGCCGTGAGCTGGCTGCGGCAAAGGGATCGCCGCACCATTGAAGGATACGGCCTGCTGGTGTGGGGGCTCAGCTCAACGATTCTGTGTCTCCCTCAGTAACAAACACTGACTCGGGAAAATGCAGGGCATTTTCATTGCCATATGAGCATCCGACTTGGGAGCAGGGAGTTGGTCAATCGACCACTCGAGTCTACTCCACAATTCAGTGACATCATGACTAAGGTGACCATGGCCTCAGCTCCACATTCCGTGTAACCCAAGGACGCTGGTAAAGGTATAATCAGTAAATTCGCAGATTCCGAGAAAATTGTTGATGTGGTAAATAGTGAGGAGGAAAACCTTAAAACAGTGGCAAATTGACTCTGAAAATTGTGAGGTGATGCAATTTGGGAGGGCTAGAAAGGCAACGGAATATATAATGAAATATAGGCCGCTTGGTAATTACAGTAACCAGAGGGACCTCGGGTGCGTATCCATGGACCCCTGAAATCAGCAGGACAGGAAAATACGGTGGTTATGAAATAGTTGCGTTTATTTTCCGTTGAACATAAGAGCAGGGAGGTTATGATGAAGCTGCAGAAACACTGGTTAGGCAACGGCTGGATCCCTGTGTGCAGTTCTGGTCGCCACACTACCGGAAGGGTTTGATTGCACGAAAGAGGATGCAGTGGAGATTCCCCAGGATGTTGCCGGGGATGGAGTGTTTCGGCTGTGAAGACAGGCTGATTAGCTTAGGGTTGTTTTCCTCAGAGCAGAGAAGGCTGAAGAAGGACCTGTTTGAGGTTTATTAAATCTATCTAATCCACCTATTCTGCATATTTTTGGGTTGTAGGAGGAAACCGCGGCACACGGAGGAAACCATCACAGACCCGGGGACAACGTGCAAACGCCACGAGTTCGTCCAAGGCCAGAGTAGAATCCGGGTCCCTGGCGCTGTGAGGCAGCAGTGCTAGCCACTGTGCCGCCCTAAATAACCGAACTCTTTGAGCAGGTTTTTGATTATATGACCTGAATGCTCCTCTGAAACTCCTTTGGACATGTAATGACGTGAAAAGCGCAATATGAATTTAAATTGTTGCATTTGTTATAGTTCAGTGAGACCTGATAGTTTAGTGAGTGAGTGAGTCTGTACACCAGTATATGAACAAGAAGCAGGAGTTTTGGAATCACAGATCGATTCGTCAATCTTACATCTGTTATGAATGCAAGTTGCAATCGTAAACTGGTTTAACTGTGCAACTGGACCTCACCTCTTGCTTTTTGTGCGATGTTTTGTTACAATGTTTGTCACTCACTGTGGAAACTGAACTGCCGATGAGGGAGCAGCAGCTGGAACTGCCAGTGTGGGGTTTTTGTACGGGACCCACCATATCTCTGTAGCAGTGTGGGCTGCATGCAACAGAAATACACGGCGCTGTCGGAGATCATTGTGTTACTGATCGTTAGCTTGGTAGTCTTGTTCTTTTTATCAAACGTAGAAGAAAACCGATCATTGAGGTCGGTTTTTCTTTGCACAGCCTGTCCAATAAGAAGAAACATGTACATTGGAGCTTTGCCGGGCTGCTGACTGTACCAGTACACATAAAGGCTAGAAGCGCTTGTTTTCAAGGTGCAGGTTAATGTAACTTCATTTTCCTCTGTAACTGTTATTTCAGGTTCCTTTTGTTCCACGGTGTCCTGGTGGCTCCATTCTAACAGAAATAACAACAATAATGACAATCAGAGTTAGCATCGCATTCAGCAATACTATCATCAGCAAAATAATAACTGTCATTTTACCAACAATAAAATCTGGGTTACAGCAGCCAGGAAGAGAATGAAGTGTCACTGGGAAGGAAATGCTTACTGAGAAGTGAGATAACGATGATGAGCGAAGCGAGATGGTTCCTCATGATCCTTCTTGAGTTTGTATCTCTACAATGAGATCAATCCTCTGTCAGAGACAGAAATACAGATCCTCGTCATACTGCACTGCTGACCCGACCAATGAGAGGAATGAACCAGCAGCAGCAATCTCTCCAGTAACACAATTGGGTCAGAGTGAGAGCAGCAACCGGAAGCTGTGGGCGGGGATATCGCCGTCTGAATATTGAGTGAAGTGTGCGGTGACTCTCAGTTGCACTCGGAACTGATGGAGCGGAAATAGCGACGGTTGAATCTTCACTAGACTGTAACCATCCTGCACCTGCTCACTGTGCAAGTCACTGAGAAGAAATAGATCGGGAGGACATGACGGACTAGAATCTAGAATCTTCGAGTCAGGGATGAGGCCACACGATCTATATTGCCCGAGACACTTTGAAATGGTTATCTTATTCTTCTTTCAAAAATAGCATTTTCTACATAGCCGGGTAATTGCCTTTACATTTCCTTCTTAAAGTTATTGTTGAATTTTCTTCCTTTATTTAGACACCTCTTCTGTAGTTCAGCAAATCGCAGTGTAGATAATGAATGGAATTTTCCTGGGCTTTATTTCTCCTCGATCCCTGTATTATCCAAGGATCTGCTCGTGGAAACAGCTCCGTGTCATCTTCTTTGACAGACCCACTTATATTTCAGCAACTCAGTACAGTCTCTCCTTTACTTTCTTTGACCTAAGGAGAGGTGGCCTTGTGGCGTCATCGGCAGCTTCCGTGCCTCTGGCGCCTTAGTCGTGGAGCTTTACGGCAAACAAGAGGCCCTTTGACACATCATGTTTGCCCCGGTCATCAAGTACCGATCTAGTCTAAACCAATTTCTGACACTTGGCCCGGAGCCTTGCATGCAATGGCGTTTCAAGTCCTAATCTAGACGCTTCTTTATTGCTGTGAGTGTTCCCGCCTCGACCAGCCTTACAGGCAGAGTTCCGGGATCTCACCACACTCAAATTCCCTTTAAATCTTCTGCCCCTTACCTTAAATCTACGCCTCCTCGTTGTTGACCCCTCTACTAATGGAAAGGTATCTTCCTATCTATATTACGTATAATTTTGAACACCTCGATTAGGTTCTCCTCAGTATTCTCTGCTTTAAGGACAATATTCCAGCCTATCCAGCCTCTCCTCATAGCTGAAACATTCCTTCCCAGAAAACCTCCGGATTAATCTATTCTGCAGCCTCTCTGGTATAATCGCATCCTTTCCGTAAGGTGGCGACCAGATGTGCACAAAATACTCCAGCTGAAGACTAACCAGCGTTTTAAACAGCTCCATAATAACCTCCCAGCTCTTATATTCCATGCCTCAGTTAATGAAGGCAAGTATCCCGTATGTCTTGTTCACCACCTTATCTACTTGTCCAGTTGCCTGCGGAGATCTGTGGGCATGAACACCAAGGTCCCTCTTGCCTCTGTACTTCTTGGCGTCCTGCCATTCATTGTGTGTTTTCTTGCAATGTAGGTCCTCCCAAAATGCATCAGGGTTAAATTCCATTTGCCAATGTTCCTCCCATCTGGCCCGTCCGTCTATATCATCCTGCAATCTAAACCTTTCCTCCTCACTATTTAGCACACCGACGATTTTCATGTTGTCTGCGAACGACGGTTGGGGATAGCTCAGGAGATTGGAAAGCCAGAACGGTCTGGATTCCTGTTCCAGCTCTGGAGTGGTTGCGATCTGCCTCCCCGTGACGTTGCAATGGATTGGACCTGCCTTCCGACAGATAGCGCCAGAGAAAGAAATAATGAGAATAATCCAGATTTGGATAGTCAGTTCTCATTCCTGACATTAATGTTTTGACATACAAAACAATAATATACTCGTAATATATACTCGTAATATACTCGTAATAATATAAATACTCGTTCTAACCTTTTAAAAATTAATTCTAAAGCTAACATTATTACTAACCTCTGTCTTTTATCCTGTCTTGCAGGCCTGAAGATCCTCCGAGTCCCTTGGAGACCTTGTGACTCACTTTTCCAACTTCTTCCATCGGGCAGGAGATTCAGAAGTCTGAGAACACGGACGAACAGACTCAAAAACATATTCTTCCCCACTGTCACCAGACTCCTAAATGACCTTCTTTGGACTGTCCTCATTAACACTACACCCTGTCTGCTTCATCCGATGCCAATGCTTATGTAGTTACATTGTATATCTTGTGTTGCCCTATTATGTATTCTCATGTATTTTCTTGAATTCTGTTCAATTCCCTTTTCTTCCCATGTACTGAATGATCTGTTGAGCTGCTTGCAGAAAAATACTTTTCACTGTACCTCGGTACACGTGACAATAAACAAATCCAATCCAATCCAATCCAATAAGTAACCCCCATTCTGAACCGATTGAACATAATCCACCAGCAGAGGGCGCAAAGCCCAACATGATAGTTAGAAAGTCACATGAGACCAAAGCCATCAGTGATGTCACCGTGGGCCTGGCTCCCTTGCTGTGTCTGGGTGGGACATTGAGCTGAACAGAGCTCGGGTTCCCTCTCTCCTCTCAATCTCTGAGTCATTCCATACCCATTCACTGAGAGATCCAGGCAGACATGTTTCTAATAATACTGGCGGGGATCTTGCACATTGAGTACTGGATTTTGCTCATCAAGACAGTTTAACAGATTGATGGGAATTTACACAGACTCATACAGTTAGATAGAGGATAATACCTTGATCCCGTTTAACCTCCTGCTCTTTAGATCCTCTTCTTTCACAGGCGAACTACTTGCAGATCCAGTTTCCGGTGACAGTAGCTGTGTTTGAAGGGATAGATTGCAAATATATAACCCCGGTAATAAGAAACATCCACTGATATGGACAGAAACGAGCACAGTGTCCAAACTGGATTATTAATGAAGTAGTAAGGCTGTAAAAATTGTAAAATGATGGAATCTGAAGACAATATCTGCCTGTTGCTCATTAAATAAGCGGCCTAAGTGTGGTGGTCTTTTCCTGTGCAGTGAAACACAGCATCAGATAAAAACCAAGAACCCGCAAAAACCTCCTCTGCGAGTATTTGTGTAGTCTTCTTTAGCGCCTTGATCAGCCAGGTTAATTCCATCTCAGGCCCACGGGGAACAAACATTGGCAGGTTTGTTAATCAAACATTTGCACTGTTGTCTTTATCCTTGTTCAAATCAACCGATGTGAGAAATCTTGTGACGTAGCTCAATGTCTCAGCCGATACCTCCTCAGTAAATATCTCGCAGTTATCCCGTCATATTGACCGGCCTACATAGGCAGAGAAAGCTCTTGGATATGGAGTGATTATAACTGAACTGTCTTTCTAGAGCCTTCAACTCGGACGGATCCTGGGAGACTGTGCGTCATTCATCCCTGTAACAAAACGTGGAATATGTCTCGGTCTGGAATTTGATTTGACACAAGAAATAGACAACGGCCTCTGAATATTGACTCACCGAACGGTACAATGATTATTATCTTCAAGCACCATGGAACCCGTGCTCTCTGGTTGTGACTTCTAAATAAATAAAATGAATTTAAATGGATTCTGGCCCTTCTTTTCTGATATGAAATAGCAAACCAAAATCATGAACAGGCCTCTCGGATAACTGCGGAATCTGCGGAAACTGTCAGAATCACCCGGCAGGTTTTTGTACGGCGCTGAATGGTTTTCAGTTCATTGTGCCTCAACTGCACAGAGATAGGTGGCGGTGTCTGTCACTCGAACGTCACTAACATTCAGAGAGCTGTGTTTGTCTGCTGAAATGAATCGAGATGTAATCCTGTCCTGATCGCTGGTACCGCTCGCCAGGTGCTGCACGGTTCCATCCGGGTATTGTCTGTACCATTGTAGGATCATTCCTGCTACTGTGGTGGAACAGGCCAAGGATGCAACATCTCCCTCGGTAACCACCGTTGACTCTGGAGACTGTGATACCTCGTCACTGCCAGCGGCATCTGAGATGTAAAATAACATGAATAATTTAATATCACACAGACGGCGAGAATATGATATAGCACAATCAACTACAACATGACATAACAAGATATACAATAAAGGAAACTGTATGTCCCTATAACATGACATATCTGATGTGTGACATATTCCTGCCAGATATAGTGATCACACTCACACGGAGAGAAGAGTAAGCCATTCAGGGAGATAATCACTAAAGTGAATCTCAGCTTCATGTTGGATCCTATCGATCTGTGTTAAGTAGCTCTCAGTAGTTTTCAGGACGAGAGACAATGCTGCAGAGGCAGCGCTGTTGTATATCAAACTGAGTCCAACACCAACTGCACCGTGCCCGCCCGAGACGGGTCTCTGGGACGTGTGATCACAAAGTGAAGCTGTGAAGGAGCTTCAGCATTGGTGGAGTGTGGGTAGGAGAATGCGCACGCGGCAGACCAGCGTCACTGTGACGTCAGAATGAGGACACGTGTGACGTTTCCCTGCATATTTAGTGACGTAGGTCTGTAAACTGAGTGACGTCAGTGGGACTGGTTGAAGGGTCAGAAACATCTTTGCCGGAGCTGATCTGAACAGCCAGCCCTGAGTTTCAGAGAATTAACAGCTGATCATAAACAGAAAGGACGGGTAACCTGGAGACTGGTTTGATGATGGATGTGACGGTCGGATTGGATTCGGCAGTGTATTTTTACTACCGTGTTGGAAACAGGTGGCTGACAGCTTGATTCGAAGTTAAGGTGGCTTCCTCCCGGTGTGGGTTTGAGCGGCTGACATCGCCACTGGTCGATGTGGCTGAATCTGCTCGAGTTTCTGTCGAAAGGTCAACAGAATGGTGCTCGAAGACACAGTTCAAAGGGAGTGGGACTTTTGTTCATGGTATACTCAGTCTGTGAGTCCTACTTCTGATCAACTCTTCAGAGCCACTTTCTCCACCCAGATATAGAGAGAGTTTAGCTCCCTGAGTGGTGCTGTTGCTGTTTTGTTATTTTAGCCTCACTGCTCATCTGCTGACATGAGTAACGCAGCAGAGGTGAAATCCTAGAACTCCCTCCCTGACAGCACATAGACTGCAGCCGTTCAAGAAGGCAGCATCAAAGGTTAAACTAAAAAGAGCAACTTCTTCTGTCTTAACATCTGAGGACAGTACCCGAGAAACAGAATTTCCGTCACTCAGATCAGAAATACATGTTCAAACAGGAAATAATTATGTGTTTACAATTCCGATTGAAACCATGATTTCAAATGCGATGAAATGTGTTTGTTCCACAATTACCTCCCGAAAAGCCCACCTGCACCAGCCCAAAACAATCCAGACACTGGCTGACCGCTGTCGATCTGTAAAAATTGAAATTCGAAGCATCAACTTCTATTCCGCACCATTAAGAATCGGCTGTCTTTCGCAGGTTTTTCTTACTTCACTTTCTTGCGTCTCCAAAGGTGGTTTAACACCTGTAGGTAGCGAACTGTCTGTCAGTGAATGGGAACAATCCGAGCTGGGATACAGTCAGTGCCTTCGAAGAAGAATCGCTGCATAGATCCAGACGGGAGTCGGAATGGGTTTGCTGGTCTGGTTATTGGCAGCACGGTAGCATGGTGGTTAGCATAAATGCTTCACAGCTCCAGGGTCCCAGGTTCGATTCCCGGCTGGGTCGCTGTCTGTGCGGAGTCTGCACGTCCTCCCCGTGTGTGCGTGGGTTTCCTCCGGATGCTCCGATTTCCTCCCACAGTCCAAAGATGTGCGGGGTTAGGTGGATTGGCCATGCTAAATTGCCCGTAGTGTCCTAAAAAGTAAGGTTAAGGGGGGGTTGTTGGGTTACGGGTATAGGGTGGATACGTGGGTTTAAGTAGGGTGATCATTGCTCGGCACAACATCGAGGGCCGAAGGGCATGTTCTGTGCTGTACTGTTTTATATCTATATCTATTGTAGGACGGAAACACAGCTGTGTCAGAAAACATTAAACAGACACTGGAAAGGAGAATAACTATTAGGGGGGAACTCTGTTCTTGGGGTTTGTTATAAATTATACAATCACTGCCTTGTGAAATTTGCTCATTTCCTACAAACTGTCTGTCAACCAATAAAATTCCTCGGAGGTCTTCCGGGATACTGATTGTACCAGAACAGAGTATCAAAAACAACTGTCGAGTATCTACAGTCCAGGTTAATGCTCTGTCGTTCCAGAACCCGTTAACTCAGATCGATCCTGGGGCACTGAATCTTCACCATTTGTTCCTGGAACAAAACACAAAACGTATTCACTATCTGGGAGTGAAGATCGTACACGGAGCAACAGGGTATCATTATGGTTAGCACAATTGCTTCACAGCTTCAGGCTCCCAGGTTCAATTCCCGACTTGGGCCACTGTCTGTTGGGAGTCTGCACATTCTCCCCGTGTTTGCCTGGGTTTCCTCCTGGTACTCCGGTTTCCTCCCACAGTCCAAAGATGTGCAGGTGGATTGGCCATGCTAAATTGCCCCTAGTGTCCAACATTAGTGTTGGGTGGGGTTACTGGGTTGTGGCGACAGGTTGGAGTTGTGGACCTAGGGTAGGGTGCACTATCCAAGAGCCAGTGCAGATTCGATAGGCCGAATGGCCTCCTTCTGCACTGTAACTTCTGTGAAATCTATGAAAATAATCCCGTCATATAGACCCTGTGACCCGGCTTTGCTCAAAGTGATCTAGAAGAGCGGAACGGAGATGGAGAAACGTTCACACAATAATTCAGACAGCAATGGAAAGATCATAAAAAGACTAAATGTGAGTTAACGAACCGGAAATTAAGTTGTGAAATTCATTTTAGTAGAAATGCAAGTTATAAACTAACGAATATTATTATTCAGTTTCTGCTCGCTTGTTTTTAGTGAGTGTTGTGTTTGTTTTTGATGGTTTGGTAATGACACTGTGACCACTGTGACGACTGTGATTACTATGACTACTGTGACCACTGTGACCACCACAAGCTGCGTAATTGTGTCTGTCTATCAATGTGAGAGCGCCCTCTGCCGAGAAATGACTGGAACTCCCAGTGTGAGTGTTTGTACGGGACCCGCTATACCTCTGCAGCAGCTCCGGCGATATTTAAAGGTACCGTTTGGTTTTCTTTGAGCAAAGCAGCCGAAAACCTGGCTGGGAAAATCTGGAGATTTATCTGAACTGCCCTAACTATAGATTCTCATTACATTCCTAGGAGGTCTTCCGGGATACTGAATGTACCAGAAAAGAGTTTCAAAAACAGCTGTGGAATATCTACAGTCCAGCTCAATGCTCTGTCCTTCCAGAACCCGTTAACTCAGATCGATCCTGGGCCACTGAGTATTCACCATTTCTTCCTGAAACTAAACACAAAATGTATTCAATATCTGAGAGTGAAGATAGCACACGGTGAACATTAGAACATCGACTCACCATTCACCAGTCACCAACATGGAGAATACATGCTGCCTGGATTAGAGTCCGACAGAAATCAATCAGTTTTTGAATATGTTCTGGTATTAAAGCGAAAATTCAGATGAGTGAACGCTTCAGTTACTGGGAAAAGATTGGCGAAACAATTGACAGTTGGGCACCAAGCGTGAACCATACCTCCGGACCAAGAAGCCCAATTGTAAGATCGAGCATCAGCAAAATATAACTTATGTTAACTTCGATATAATTTCTACATCTCATGTTTTTTTATGTTGAGACATCTGTTTTTCAAATTCACCTGAGATTCACCTGAGGAAGGACCAGTGCTCTGAAAGCTAGTGCTGAAACAAACATGTTGGACTTTAACCTGGTGTTGTCAGTTTTCTTACTTTTTTTTTAAAGGAACAGCTGTTGTCTTGTAATAAGTGACCTGGCCTCTCAACCAGACAATTAGAATCTGCAGCAACACAGTGAGGTTGCACATTTCACACGTCCGCTGACTGCTGTAGTGTAGTGATTATCACATTCGGACAGAATGAAAAAGGGAATGTAAATGAGGCTAATCAAGGCCGAGAAAGGTGCTGATAGTGGCGCATTCAGACGTCAGAATGGGATCAAAGGTAAGCAGTGTATATTAGGGAACAATTGGCAACAGGGATCAGATTGATCGAGTAGGATGGTATAGGCTGGGGGGAGGGGAGCGGGGCAATTGTGAGGGTAAAATATACCAATGGAACGAATGAAAATAAATTGATAGAAAAAAACACGTGTGAAGTGTGCAGAATAAAATTAAGCAGACCGAGAGATGCCTGAATCCACCAGAGTTTGTGAATAGAGATAAGTGAATGTCCACTCATCGCCAAGTTGATCGAAAATGTTTCGATTTTCCCGGCAACGCGTTAATTCCCTGCACTGTGAACTCAGCTTCTCAAAGCAACCCCAATGTGAATGAATCCCGCCGTCTGAGCCGCAAAGAAATGAAGTAAACATGCTGCGTGACCAACAGAAAAGGGCTCGTCGGGGATTTGAACCCGAAGCCTCTCGTAAATTTCGACACCGAGACACCCGAAGCGACAATCATAGCCCTAGACCAACGAACCCTCGAAAGCAACCGAATCATACTGTCATTGACAACGAAAGTCGATCTAACATTTGCGGAGAACGCCGAAATTACTGCAACAACTCAGGGAGTCAGGCGGCATTTGTCGACAGGACAACAAAGTTCGTCTTTCACCATCACCTTTCATTACAACCGGGACCGGTTAGAAATGTAGTACGTCTTAACCAACTGAACTCACGGAGGGAGGAAACAGAACAACAGGAAAGGGCTCTGATAGGGGCAAGTCAGGAGAAATTAAATGAGAAAAGGCGTTGCCTTCCCTGGCCACGGAGCGAGGTTAGCATCAAATCAGAGAGTAATGACACCACAATATGAGGCCATTCCTGCCGCCGTGTGTGTGCTAGCTCTCTGTTAGCGCAATGGAAGAAACAAAAATGTGCGTCAGGAGCTATCGATGGCAGATTGATCCACAGCTACCGCCCGGACACAAAGAACAAGTGGGAACAAGATTAAAACCCAAATCTGCGATGTAAGGGCACACAAAATGGGTGCAGTATTTACAGTGTGAAACTGTTAGAAATGTAACAGTGAGTGTGAAAGCTGTATTGAGCCCAGTGGAAAGATGCGCTGCTGTTCCTCGAGTGTCTGTTGAGCTTCTTTGGAACATTTCACGACGCCGAGGTCCGGGAGGTCAGCGTTAAGCTCCAGTTCTCCAGTCAGTTCAATTCTTCACTTTGGCTCTGTGGATTAGATGGGTCAAGTCCCTGTCAAGTTAACGCACATCAGGAGCATCAATTTTATCCAAACGCACTCCAGCTCAGACACTGTCTCCCTCGAGCATCATCTGTGGGGAGAGAAACGTCGGAAACATCCCGAGTCCTGAGAAATCTTTTTCAGAGTGGGCCAATGTAAATCAACCCCGCCGTCAGCATCGCAAAGAATTCATAATCTCTGACCTGGAGTAAAGGGCTTGTCCTGGATTTAAACCCACGACCACTCCCATAGGCATTGCTTGAAAATCCTTGACGTGGAGATGCCGGCGTTGGACTGGGGTGAGCACAGTAAGAAGTCTTACAACACCAGGTTAAAGTCCAACAGGTTTGTTTCAAACACGAGCTTTCGGAGCACGGCTCCTTCTTCAGGTGAAGAAGGAGCCGTGCTCCGAAAGCTCGTGTTTGAAACAACCCTTTGGACTTTAACCTGGTGTTGTAAGACTTCTTATTGAAAATCCTTAAACGAGAACCAGACCTCGAGACCAAAGAGCACAAATTTGAGACCGACATTCAGCAAAATATAACTTATGTTAATTTCGATATACTTTGTACATCTCACGGCTTTATATGTTGAGACATCTGTTAATTTAAGAAACAGCTGTGGCTTGCAACAAGGGACCTGGCCTCTCAAACAGACCATCAGAATCTGCAGCAACACAGTGAGGTTGTACATTCCGCACGTCCATTGTTTGCCAGCGGTTTCTGTAGTGTAGTGGTTATCACATTCGCCTCAAACGCGAAAGGTCCCCGGTTCGAAACAGGGCAGAAACATCGAACATTTAACATTTCGTGTGAGAAAAGTTTGCACAATTATTGGGCACAAAATAATTCTGTTTCCTGAATGTTGCCGGAATCTCGTGTGTTCCAGGACTATGAAATTTCGTCTCACACGAGCCACGAAACTGAATTGAACATTAAGGCCCAAGCACTGAATTTTCGGCAGGCAAGAGGTGAAGAATTTTCATATCTTGGCACACCTCGGATATTAGCAGCTAGTTCATCCACAACAGAGTTTCAGCGATTTACAAATGAACATATTTAATCACCATCTCAAACATGTCTAAATGTGTGACAAATGCAACTTACTGCGGATGCTTCAAACGGAAACAAAAACAGAAAATACTGGATAATCTCAGCAGGTCTGACAGCCTCTGGGGAGCGAAATGGCAGCTGTCGTTTCCAGTCAAGTGGACTCTTTGTCAAAGCTGGAGAACTGGAATTGGAGATTCAGACGATTGTGGCTGGGGGGTGGGGGTGGTGGAGTGCTGTATTGGGTCTCGATAGAGGGCTAGCAATAGGTGGGAAATGACGAAAATGTCTCGGGCAGAAAGAAAAAGGGAATGTAAATGAGGCGAATCAAGGCTATGAAAGGTGCTGATGGCGCATCAAGCGGTCAGAATGTGTTAATGGCAGAACAAAGGTAAGCAGTGCGTCAGAGAACAATTACAAACAGGGATCAGATTGCTGAAGTAGGATGGTATGGGCTGGGGGGAGGGGGCAATGCTGAGGGTAAAACATATCAATGGAAGGGATGATAAGTTGATGGAAAAAACATGTGGTGAAGGGGGAAGTGAGAGTTCACAGTCTGAAGTTATTGAACTGATAAAATGAAAGGGACAAAGAGCTGTCTGAGTCCACCAGAATTAGTCAATAGAAATGTGAATGCCCACCCATAGACAAACTTCTCGGGAAAGTATTGGTTCCACGCAGCTTGAGCTCAGCTTCTCAAAGCAAACCCAATGTGAATAAATCCCGCCGTCGACGCTGCAAAGAAATGAAGAAAACATGCGGTTTGACCAACGGGAAAACCTCATCGAAGGGCTCGTCCGGGATTTGAACCCGGGACCTCTCGCAAATTCCGACAGCGACACACCCAAAGCGAGAATCATACCCCTAGACCAACGAGCCCCGCAAAAAGAGTCAAAGCATACTGTCATTGCCATCGAAAATCAATCTAACATCTGCGGAAAACGCAAAAAGTACTGCAACATCTCAGGTAGTCAGGCGGCATTTGTCGACAGGACAACAAAGTTCGTCTTTCACCATCACCTTTCATTAAAACCGGGACAGGTTAGAAATGTGGTACGTCTTAACCAAGTGAATTACCGGAGGGAGGAAACAGAACAACAGGAAAGGGCTCTAATGGGGGGCAAGTCAGGAGAGATTAAATGAGAAGAGGCCTTGGGTCCCTGGCCACAGAGTTAGGTTAGCATCAAATCAGAGAATAATGACACCACAGTATGAGGCCATTCCGGCCGCCGTGTCTGTGCCAGCTCTCTGTTAGCGCAATGGAAGAAACAAAGAAAAAATAGATATGTCTGGAGGAGCTATCGATGGCATATTGATCAACAACTACCGCCCGGACACAAAGAACAAGTGGAAACAAGATTGAAACCCAAATCTGCGATGGAAGGACACACAAAATGGGTGCAGCATTTACAGTGTGAAACTACTGAACACACACTGAGTGTGAAAGCTGTATTGAGCCCAGTGGAAAGATGCGCTGCTGTTCCTCGAGTGGCTGTTGAGCTTCTTTGGAACATTTCACGACGCCGAGGTCCGGGAGGTCAGCGTTAAGATCCAGCTCCCCAGTCAGTTCAATTGTCCACTTTTGCTCTGTGGATTAGATGGGTCACGTCCCTGTGGTGGTTAACACAGATCTGGAGCA
This sequence comes from Scyliorhinus canicula, assembly GCF_902713615.1. Taxonomy (NCBI): domain Eukaryota; kingdom Metazoa; phylum Chordata; class Chondrichthyes; order Carcharhiniformes; family Scyliorhinidae; genus Scyliorhinus; species Scyliorhinus canicula. Next base: position 185,554 of record NW_024055478.1, read on the forward strand.
TCAATTTGATCCAAACGCACTCCAGCTCAGACACTGTCTCTCTCTCTCTCTCTCTAGCATCATCTGTGGGGAGAGAAACGACGTAAACATTCCGAGTCCTGAGAAATCTTTTTCAGAGTGGGCCAATGTAAATCAACCCTGCCGTCAGCATCGCAAACAATTCGTAATCCCTGACCTGGAGTAAAGAGCCTGTCCTGGATTTAAACGCACGACCACTCCCATTGGCATTGCTTGAAAATCCTTAAACGAGAACCAGACCTCGAGACCAAAGAGCACAAATTTGAGACCGACATTCAGCAAAATATAACTTATGTTAATTTCGATATACTTTGTACATCTCACGGCTTTATATGTTGAGACATCTGTTAATTTAAGAAACAGCTGTCGCTTGCAACAAGGGACCTGGCCTCTCAAACAGACCATCAGAATCTGCAGCAACACAGTGAGGTTGTACATTCCGCACGTCCATTATTTGCCAGCGGTTTCTGTAGTGTAGTGGTTATCACATTCGCCTCACACGGGAAAGGTCCCCGGTTCGAAACCGGGCAGAAACATCGAACATTTAGCATTTCGTGTGAGAAAAGTTTGCACAATTATTGGGCACAAAATAATTCTGTTTCCTGAATGTTGCCGGAATCTCGTGTGTTCCAGGACTATGAAATTTCGTCTCACACGAGCCACGAAACTGAATTGAACATTAAGGCCCAAGCACTGAATTTTCGGCAGGCAAGAGGTGAAGAATTTTCATATCTTGGCACACCTCGGATATTAGCAGCTAGTTCATCCACAACAGAGTTTCAGCGATTTACAAATGAACATATTTAATCACCATCTCAAACATGTCTAAATGTGTGACAAATGCAACTTACTGCGGATGCTTCAAACGGAAACAAAAACAGAAAATACTGGATAATCTCAGCAGGTCTGACAGCCTCTGGGGAGCGAAATGGCAGCTGTCGTTTCCAGTCAAGTGGACTCTTTGTCAAAGCTGGAGAACTGGAATTGGAGATTCAGACGATTGTGGGTGGGGGGTGGGGGTGGTGGAGTGCTGTATTGGGCCTCAATAGAGGGCTAGCAATAGGTGGGAAATGACGAAAATGTCTCGGGCAGAAAGAAAAAGGGAATGTAAATGTGGCTAATCAAGCTATGAAAGGTGCTGATGGCGCATCAAGCGGTCAGAATGTGTTAATGGCAGAACAAAGGTAAGCAGTGTGTCAGAGAACAATTACAAACAGGGATCTGATTGCTGAAGTAGGATGGTATGGGCTGGGGGGAGGGGGGCAATGCTGAGGGTAAAACATATCAATGGAAGGGATGATAAATTGATGGAAAAAACATGTGGTGAAGGGGGAAGTGAGAGTTCACAGTCTGAAGTTATTGAACTGATAAAATGAAAGGGACAAAGAGCTGTCTGAGTCCACCAGAATTAGTCAATAGAAATGTGAATGCCCACCCACAGACAAACTTCTCGGGAACGTATTGGTTCCACGCAGCTTGAGCTCAGCTTCTCAAAGCAAACCCAATGTGAATGAATCCCGCCGTCGACGCTGCAAAGAAATGAAGAAAACATGCGGTTTGACCAACGGGAAAACCTCATCGAAGGGCTCGTCCGGGATTTGAACCCGGGACCTCTCGCAAATTCCGACAGCGACACACCCAAAGCGAGAATCATACACCTAGACCAACGAGCCCCGCAAAAAGAGTCAAAGCATACTGTCATTGCCATCGAAAATCAATCTAACATCTGCGGAAAACGCAAAAAGTACTGCACCATCTCAGGTAGTCAGGCGGCATTTGTCGACAGGACAACAAAGTTCGTCTTTCACCATCACCTTTCATTAAAACCGGGACAGGTTAGAAATGTGGTACGTCTTAACCAAGTGAATTACCGGAGGGAGGAAACAGAACAACAGGAAAGGGCTCTAATGGGGGGCAAGTCAGGAGAGATTAAATGAGAAGAGGCCTTGGGTCCCTGGCCACAGAGTTAGGTTAGCATCAAATCAGAGAATAATGACACCACAGTATGAGGCCATTCCGGCCGCCGTGTCTGTGCCAGCTCTCTGTTAGCGCAATGGAAGAAACAAAGAAAAAAAAGATATGTCTGGAGGAGCTATCGATGGCATATTGATCAACAACTACCGCCCGGACACAAAGAACAAGTGGAAACAAGATTGAAACCCAAATCTGCGATGGAAGGACACACAAAATGGGTGCAGCATTTACAGTGTGAAACTACTGAACACACACTGAGTGTGAAAGCTGTATTGAGCCCAGTGGAAAGATGCGCTGCTGTTCCTCGAGTGGCTGTTGAGCTTCTTTGGAACATTTCACGACGCCGAGGCCCGGGAGGTCAGCGTTAAGATCCAGCTCCCCAGTCAGTTCAATTGTCCACTTTTGCTCTGTGGATTAGATGGGTCACGTCCCTGTGGTGGTTAACACAGATCTGGAGCATCAATTTTATCCAAACGCACTCCAGCTCAGACACTGTCTCTCTCTCTCTCTCTAGCATCATCTGTGGGGAGAGAAACGACGTAAACATTCCGAGTCCTGAGAAATCTTTTTCAGAGTGGGCCAATGTAAATCAACCCTGCCGTCAGCATCGCAAACAATTCGTAATCCCTGACCTGGAGTAAAGAGCCTGTCCTGGATTTAAACGCACGACCACTCCCATTGGCATTGCTTGAAAATCCTTAAACGAGAACCAGACCTCGAGACCAAAGAGCACAAATTTGAGACCGACATTCAGCAAAATATAACTTATGTTAATTTCGATATACTTTGTACATCTCACGGCTTTATATGTTGAGACATCTGTTAATTTAAGAAACAGCTGTCGCTTGCAACAAGGGACCTGGCCTCTCAAACAGACCATCAGAATCTGCAGCAACACAGTGAGGTTGTACATTCCGCACGTCCATTATTTGCCAGCGGTTTCTGTAGTGTAGTGGTTATCACATTCGCCTCACACGCGGAAGGTCCCCGGTTCGAAACCGGGTAGAAACATCGAACATTTAGCATTTCGTGTGAGAAAAGTTTGCACAATTATTGGGCACAAAATAATTCTGTTTCCTGAATGTTGCCGGAATCTCGTGTGTTCCAGGACTATGAAATTTCGTCTCACACGAGCCACGAAACTGAATTGAACATTAAGGCCCAAGCACTGAATTTTCGGCAGGCAAGAGGTGAAGAATTTTCATATCTTGGCACACCTCGGATATTAGCAGCTAGTTCATCCACAACAGAGTTTCAGCGATTTACAAATGAACATATTTAATCACCATCTCAAACATGTCTAAATGTGTGACAAATGCAACTTACTGCGGATGCTTCAAACGGAAACAAAAACAGAAAATACTGGATAATCTCAGCAGGTCTGACAGCCTCTGGGGAGCGAAATGGCAGCTGTCGTTTCCAGTCAAGTGGACTCTTTGTCAAAGCTGGAGAACTGGAATTGGAGATTCAGACGATTGTGGGTGGGGGGTGGGGGTGGTGGAGTGCTGTATTGGGCCTCAATAGAGGGCTAGCAATAGGTGGGAAATGACGAAAATGTCTCGGGCAGAAAGAAAAATGGAATGTAAATGAGGCTAATCAAGCTATGAAAGGTGCTGATGGCGCATCAAGCGGTCAGAATGTGTTAATGGCAGAACAAAGGTAAGCAGTGTGTCAGAGAACAATTACAAACAGGGATCTGATTGCTGAAGTAGGATGGTATGGGCTGGGGGGAGGGGGGCAATGCTGAGGGTAAAACATATCAATGGAAGGGATGATAAGTTGATGGAAAAAACATGTGGTGAAGGGGGAAGTGAGAGTTCACAGTCTGAAGTTATTGAACTGATAAAATGAAAGGGACAAAGAGCTGTCTGAGTCCACCAGAATTAGTCAATAGAAATGTGAATGCCCACCCACAGACAAACTTCTCGGGAACGTATTGGTTCCACGCAGCTTGAGCTCAGCTTCTCAAAGCAAACCCAATGTGAATGAATCCCGCCGTCGACGCTGCAAATAAATGAAGAAAACATGCGGTTTGACCAACGGGAAAACCTCATCGAAGGGCTCGACCGGGATTTGAACCCGGGACCTCTCGCAAATTCCGACAGCGACACACCCAAAGCGAGAATCATACACCTAGACCAACGAGCCCCGCAAAAAGAGTCAAAGCATACTGTCATTGCCATCGAAAATCAATCTAACATCTGCGGAAAACGCAAAAAGTACTGCACCATCTCAGGTAGTCAGGCGGCATTTGTCGACAGGACAACAAAGTTCGTCTTTCACCATCACCTTTCATTAAAACCGGGACAGGTTAGAAATGTGGTACGTCTTAACCAAGTGAATTACCGGAGGGAGGAAACAGAACAACAGGAAAGGGCTCTAATGGGGGGCAAGTCAGGAGAGATTAAATGAGAAGAGGCCTTGGGTCCCTGGCCACAGAGTTAGGTTAGCATCAAATCAGAGAATAATGACACCACAGTATGAGGCCATTCCGGCCGCCGTGTCTGTGCCAGCTCTCTGTTAGCGCAATGGAAGAAACAAAGAAAAAAAAGATATGTCTGGAGGAGCTATCGATGGCATATTGATCAACAACTACCGCCCGGACACAAAGAACAAGTGGAAACAAGATTGAAACCCAAATCTGCGATGGAAGGACACACAAAATGGGTGCAGCATTTACAGTGTGAAACTACTGAACACACACTGAGTGTGAAAGCTGTATTGAGCCCAGTGGAAAGATGCGCTGCTGTTCCTCGAGTGGCTGTTGAGCTTCTTTGGAACATTTCACGACGCCGAGGTCCGGGAGGTCAGCGTTAAGATCCAGCTCCCCAGTCAGTTCAATTGTCCACTTTTGCTCTGTGGATTAGATGGGTCACGTCCCTGTGGTGGTTAACACAGATCTGGAGCATCAATTTTATCCAAACGCACTCCAGCTCAGACACTGTCTCTCTCTCTCTCTCTCTAGCATCATCTGTGGGGAGAGAAACGACGTAAACATTCCGAGTCCTGAGAAATCTTTTTCAGAGTGGGCCAATGTAAATCAACCCTGCCGTCAGCATCGCAAACAATTCGTAATCCCTGACCTGGAGTAAAGAGCCTGTCCTGGATTTAAACGCACGACCACTCCCATTGGCATTGCTTGAAAATCCTTAAACGAGAACCAGACCTCGAGACCAAAGAGCACAAATTTGAGACCGACATTCAGCAAAATATAACTTATGTTAATTTCGATATACTTTGTACATCTCACGGCTTTATATGTTGAGACATCTGTTAATTTAAGAAACAGCTGTCGCTTGCAACAAGGGACCTGGCCTCTCAAACAGACCATCAGAATCTGCAGCAACACAGTGAGGTTGTACATTCCGCACGTCCATTATTTGCCAGCGGTTTCTGTAGTGTAGTGGTTATCACATTCGCCTCACACGCGAAAGGTCCCCGGTTCGAAACCGGGTAGAAACATCGAACATTTAGCATTTCGTGTGAGAAAAGTTTGCACAATTATTGGGCACAAAATAATTCTGTTTCCTGAATGTTGCCGGAATCTCGTGTGTTCCAGGACTATGAAATTTCGTCTCACACGAGCCACGAAACTGAATTGAACATTAAGGCCCAAGCACTGAATTTTCGGCAGGCAAGAGGTGAAGAATTTTCATATCTTGGCACACCTCGGATATTAGCAGCTAGTTCATCCACAACAGAGTTTCAGCGATTTACAAATGAACATATTTAATCACCATCTCAAACATGTCTAAATGTGTGACAAATGCAACTTACTGCGGATGCTTCAAACGGAAACAAAAGGACAGAAAATACTGGATAATCTCAGCAGGTCTGACAGCCTCTGGGGAGCGAAATGGCAGCTGTCGTTTCCAGTCAAGTGGACTCTTTGTCAAAGCTGGAGAACTGGAATTGGAGATTCAGACGATTGTGGGTGGGGGGTGGGGGTGGTGGAGTGCTGTATTGGGCCTCAATAGAGGGCTAGCAATAGGTGGGAAATGACGAAAATGTCTCGGGCAGAAAGAAAAAGGGAATGTAAATGAGGCTAATCAAGCTATGAAAGGTGCTGATGGCGCATCAAGCGGTCAGAATGTGTTAATGGCAGAACAAAGGTAAGCAGTGTGTCAGAGAACAATTACAAACAGGGATCTGATTGCTGAAGTAGGATGGTATGGGCTGGGGGGAGGGGGGCAATGCTGAGGGTAAAACATATCAATGGAAGGGATGATAAGTTGATGGAAAAAACATGTGGTGAAGGGGGAAGTGAGAGTTCACAGTCTGAAGTTATTGAACTGATAAAATGAAAGGGACAAAGAGCTGTCTGAGTCCACCAGAATTAGTCAATAGAAATGTGAATGCCCACCCACAGACAAACTTCTCGGGAACGTATTGGTTCCACGCAGCTTGAGCTCAGCTTCTCAAAGCAAACCCAATGTGAATGAATCCCGCCGTCGACGCTGCAAATAAATGAAGAAAACATGCGGTTTGACCAACGGGAAAACCTCATCGAAGGGCTCGTCCGGGATTTGAACCCGGGACCTCTCGCAAATTCCGACAGCGACACACCCAAAGCGAGAATCATACACCTAGACCAACGAGCCCCGCAAAAAGAGTCAAAGCATACTGTCATTGGCATCGAAAATCAATCTAACATCTGCGGAAAACGCAAAAAGTACTGCACCATCTCAGGTAGTCAGGCGGCATTTGTCGACAGGACAACAAAGTTCGTCTTTCACCATCACCTTTCATTAAAACCGGGACAGGTTAGAAATGTGGTACGTCTTAACCAAGTGAATTACCGGAGGGAGGAAACAGAACAACAGGAAAGGGCTCTAATGGGGGGCAAGTCAGGAGAGATTAAATGAGAAGAGGCCTTGGGTCCCTGGCCACAGAGTTAGGTTAGCATCAAATCAGAGAATAATGACACCACAGTATGAGGCCATTCCGGCCGCCGTGTCTGTGCCAGCTCTCTGTTAGCGCAATGGAAGAAACAAAGAAAAAAAAGATATGTCTGGAGGAGCTATCGATGGCATATTGATCAACAACTACCGCCCGGACACAAAGAACAAGTGGAAACAAGATTGAAACCCAAATCTGCGATGGAAGGACACACAAAATGGGTGCAGCATTTACAGTGTGAAACTACTGAACACACACTGAGTGTGAAAGCTGTATTGAGCCCAGTGGAAAGATGCGCTGCTGTTCCTCGAGTGGCTGTTGAGCTTCTTTGGAACATTTCACGACGCCGAGGTCCGGGAGGTCAGCGTTAAGATCCAGCTCCCCAGTCAGTTCAATTGTCCACTTTTGCTCTGTGGATTAGATGGGTCACGTCCCTGTGGTGGTTAACACAGATCTGGAGCATCAATTTTATCCAAACGCACTCCAGCTCAGACGCTGTCTCTCTCTCTCTCTAGCATCATCTGTGGGGAGAGAAACGACGTAAACATTCCGAGTCCTGAGAAATCTTTTTCAGAGTGGGCCAATGTAAATCAACCCTGCCGTCAGCATCGCAAACAATTCGTAATCCCTGACCTGGAGTAAAGAGCCTGTCCTGGATTTAAACGCACGACCACTCCCATTGGCATTGCTTGAAAATCCTTAAACGAGAACCAGACCTCGAGACCAAAGAGCACAAATTTGAGACCGACATTCAGCAAAATATAACTTATGTTAATTTCGATATACTTTCTACATCTCACGGCTTTATATGTTGAGACATCTGTTAATTTAAGAAACAGCTGTGGCTTGCAACAAGGGACCTGGCCTCTCAAACAGACCATCAGAATCTGCAGCAACACAGTGAGGTTGTACATTCCGCACGTCCATTGTTTGCCAGCGGTTTCTGTAGTGTAGTGGTTATCACATTCGCCTCACACGCGAAAGGTCCCCGGTTCGAAACCGGGCAGAAACATCGAACATTTAGCATTTCGTGTGAGAAAAGTTTGCACAATTATTGGGCACAAAATAATTCTGTTTCCTGAATGTTGCCGGAATCTCGTGTGTTCCAGGACTATGAAATTTCGTCTCACACGAGCCACGAAACTGAATTGAACATTAAGGCCCAAGCACTGAATTTTCGGCAGGCAAGAGGTGAAGAATTTTCATATCTTGGCACACCTCGGATATTAGCAGCTAGTTCATCCACAACAGAGTTTCAGCGATTTACAAATGAACATATTTAATCACCATCTCAAACATGTCTAAATGTGTGACAAATGCAACTTACTGCGGATGCTTCAAACGGAAACAAAAGGACAGAAAATACTGGATAATCTCAGCAGGTCTGACAGCCTCTGGGGAGCGAAATGGCAGCTGTCGTTTCCAGTCAAGTGGACTCTTTGTCAAAGCTGGAGAACTGGAATTGGAGATTCAGACGATTGTGGCTGGGGGGTGGGGGTGGTGGAGTGCTGTATTGGGTCTCGATAGAGGGCTAGCAATAGGTGGGAAATGACGAAAATGTCTCGGACAGAAAGAAAAAGGGAATGTAAATGAGGCTAATCAAGGCTATGAAAGGTGCTGATGGCGCATCAAGCGGTCAGAATGTGTTAATGGCAGAACAAAGGTAAGCAGTGCGTCAGAGAACAATTACAAACAGGGATCAGATTGCTGAAGTAGGATGGTATGGGCTGGTGGGAGGTGGGCGATGCTGAGGGTAAAACATATCAATGGAAGGGATGATAAGTTGATGGAAAAAACATGTGGTGAAGGGGGAAGTGAGAGTTCACAGTCTGAATTTGTTGAACTGATAAAATGAAAGGGACAAAGAGCTGTCTGAGTCCACCAGAATTAGTCAATAGAAATGTGAATGCCCACCCATAGACAAACTTCTCGGGAACGTATTGGTTCCATGCAGCTTGAGCTCAGCTTCTCAAAGCAAACCCAATGTGAATGAATCCCGCCGTCGACGCCGCAAAGAAATGAAGAAAACATGCGGTTTGACCAACGGGAAAACCTCATCGAAGGGCTCGTCCGGGATTTGAACCCGGGACCTCTCGCAAATTCCGACAGCGACACACCCAAAGCGAGAATCATACCCCTAGACCAACGAGCCCCGCAAAAAGAGTCAAAGCATACTGTCATTGCCATCGAAAATCAATCTAACATCTGCGGAGAACGCCAAAAGTACTGCAACATCTCAGGTAGTCAGGACGGCATTTGTCGACAGGACAACAAAGTTCGTCTTTCACCATCACCTTTCATTAAAACCGGGACAGGTTAGAAATCAGAAGGGGGTTCAGTGCAGTCAGATGCGAATATACAGACCGGACGATGTACCACATGCTATGGTATAAGCAAAATCCGGCACAGCCGCCGAGATTGGTCATCATGAACATATTGACGATGAAGAAAGAGGAGATCTCAGGACGATGCCTGGCGGCTGCCAACAAGTCTAAAAAGAATGGTTACCTCAATATAAACGCGCTCAGTGTGGAGGACTGGGCGGTCTATTACTGTGCAATGAGCACAGTGTCACAAAGCAGCTACAACCACGTACGGAAGCCTCAGAGAATATTTTCAATTCCAGTAAATTTGCGTTCCTGCCCTTGTACCGGAGGATGGTTTGATCTGGATTCAGAAAAATACTCAGGTCTATTTCTCCACAATTGCATTGCCGTCTCTGTCCTTGTATTGGTCAATAGAGGAGCCGTTTCGGATTCGTGAGATTAATCAGCATGTCGCGATGCACAGTAAATTTAAGCTTGGAATATCCACTTCCGGGCAGCAGTAATGAAAGTTCTCAGATGTGGGGATAATAAAATCTTCCAGGACCGTTAACTTAGGTCGACCTTATGCCAACGAGTCTGAGCCCCGAGTAGTCTTCAGCGGAACATCGACTTTCTGATCGAAAATACATCAAATCTATGTTGACACTTTCTGCTTTCTGTTATGGAGGTTTCCGGATAAGGGACGTGTTTTAACGAAAGTGTGGTGCTGTCCAAGTGAGTTCTGTAAAATCCACGGGCCTGTGATGATTCCACGTCTCACAAATGTCCATGCCCGCGGGACCATGTGTACGGTCCTTCCAGATATTTTCCGCACTGCCTCAGGGGACCAATATTACCAGCATTCTCATTCGGTCCCTGGCAATCAGAGGATTGGCCGTCACTGTTGAAATGCACAGAGTTGTGATACTGTTGTCGTCTCCGTGGCGCAATCGGTTAGCGCGTTCGGCTGTTAACCGAAAGGTTGGTGGTTCGATCCCACCCAGAGACGAATTGTTGTTCCACTCCTGGATGATATCTGTTTAGGACAGGGCTAAATCGCTGGCTTTGAATGCAGGTCGGAAAGGCTGATCATTAAGCGCATCACCTCCATACTCCCGGAATGCCTTGCCCTACTTCAATTCGCATACCGTTGCAACCGGTCCACATCAGACGCCATTTCCCTGGCCCGACGCTCATCCCGAGAGCATCTCGAAAACAAGGACTCCTATTTATTGACTACAGCTCCGCCTTCAACACCATAATCCCAGCCAAGCTCATATCAAAGCTCCAAAACCTAGGACTTGGCACCCCCACTCTGCAACTGGATCCTTGACTTTCTGACCAACAGACCACAGTCAGTAAGAATGAACACCAACACCTCCTCCACAATAGTCCTCAAAACTGTTGCCCTGCAAGGCTGGGTACTTAGCCCCCTACTCTACTCTCTGTACACACACGACTGCGTGGCAAAACTTGGTTCCAACTCCATCTGCAAGTTGGCTGACGATACGACCAGAGTGGGCCGGATCTTGAATAACGACGAGTCCGAATACAGGAGGGAGATAGAGAACCTAGTGGAGTGGTGTAACGACAACAATCTCTCCCTCAATGCCAGCAAAACTAAAGAGCTGGTCATCGACTTCAGGAAGCAAAGTACTGTACACACCCCTATCAGCATCAACGTGGACGAGGTGGAGATGGTTAGCAGTTTCCCCACTGTCACCAGACTCCGAAATGACTCTCTTATTGACTGACTGTGTGCTTCAACCGATGCCAATGCATATGTAGTTACATTGTATATCTTGTGTTGCCCTATTATATAGTCATGTATTTTCTTGAAATTTGTTTAATTCCCTTTTCTTCTATGTACTGAATGATCTGTTGAGCTGCTTGCAGAAAAATACTTTTCACTGTACCTCGGTAATAAACAAATCCAATCCAATAACCCGTCTTGCTCCATTTTCACATAATAATAAATGGCGATGGTCTTTCTGACCGCCCTCTCGCATCCACCTTGAGAGATGAATATCACCCCCCCCCCCCCCCCCCCCCCGCTCCCACACACACACATACCCCTACCCCTCTCGGTGTCGGGTTGTTTCTGGGACCCACTGCCTTTCTGCTATAATGTGATTGACGGCACAGACACATATAGGGATCTCTATAGTTGTGTGCTGATATTTCTCTATATATGTGTCATATTGCGATCACTTCTACATCTGCTGCTACGCAGATTCTCTCCAATCAGACGGAATATGAACCGTGCAGGCTGCCCGGATGCTGACTGTGTATCAGGATCGTCAGTATCGATTGTACTGCTGTGTGGCGTCAGTATCCTCTTCAACCCTCATTTCAGCGTTCAGATGTTCCACTGGGTCTTGGTGGCTCCAGTCTGATAGAAACGAACAGAAAACAATAATAATCTCAAAATTCAGAATCAGCCTCATATTGACCAACGTAACGGTCACCTGCACCATACACATTATTATTTAATTAACAATAATATCTGGTTACTCAGTAAGGGGAGAATGGGGGTTTTGCATTGAAGGAAATACTGAGTAGCGAGATCATAACGAAGAGGATGACGAGGCAGTTCCCGCGATCGTTCCTGAATCAATCGCTCTTCAGGGCAGGCAATTATCTGTCAGAGCAGCAATCCAGATTCAGGTCCCACTGCATTGCTGATCCAACCAATGACAGGAATCGAGCAGCGGCAGCAATGTCTAGAATATCCCAATGGTGTTGGAGCGAGGCCATCAAGCGGAAGCTGTGACCGGGGCACCGCAGACTCAAAGCTGAAAAATTGTGCGGCGGTTATCAGCTGCAGTCACAAGTGATGGAGCGGAAATAGCGACAGTTGAGCATCCAGCAGCCCGTGACCATCCTGCACCTGCTCAACTCACTGAGAACAATATCGTGTCGGAGGGCTGGGGGCAGATTGAACTGACGCTACCTGCGCCTATTTGAAATAACTTTTTCTATTGCCCTTTTCACCCTGCATTTAAATCCCGCGGGGTTTTCCGTTCTCACGTTCTGACAATACATTTTGAAATGTTCTATTGATTCTTCTTCTCTCATCAATTGTTGCGCCAGACTCCAAATGATAACAACTCACAGTGCAATCAACATGATTTGCTTGCATAAGGTGCGGTGGCCAAGAGGAAAGGCGTTGGTCTCGTAAACCAAAAATCGCGGGTTCAAATCCCGCCTCGGTGCTGATCCATTCAAAGTAACGTTTCATTATCTCACAAGCACCTACTGAATGAAATATCATTTACCGATCTTCTTCATAGTACATTTAACCTTCAGCTCAAGAAAATAATTCGTGACAATCTGGTCTCTGAAAAAAGCGATGTTCACCGCAGTTCCCCTTTTGTACCTTGTTCGTCAGAACCAAAATAAAGAAAACTAGTCTGTTGAGCCCTGCTATTATTCTGAGTTCTAACCTCCGCATGTCCACCAAAGTCTTGGCATTCTTTCGACTTCGTCGCATCCATGGTGTGAACCGAGAACTCCAGGGATGATTTGCACAGATTAAGCATCATTTTTTGATTAGAAACACCTATAGTGACAAAGATAGTGTATAAACAGCTGAAATTTAGATTTCCGTCTAGATTTCCCGCCCTGATATGCATTGCAGTCAACACTGAATCCACTCAACAGCCGAATTCTAACACGGAGTAAACCGAATCCGGCAGCAGAGGGCGCCAAATTCAAGAACGGGCGTCAGAAACTCACCTGATGGTGTCGGCCAAGCCGATAAGATGGGAGGCGAGTGATGTCACAATAGACCCTCTCCCTGCACTGCACTAAGTTCCCTCTCTCCTACACAATCCCTGACTCAGTCCAGTTCAGTTCACTGAGAGAGATTCAGACAGACATGGTTGTGATAATACTGGCGGTGCTTTGGCACAGTAAGTAATTATAGTGTTAATTAAACCAGATTAGCATATTAATACACATAGGCTAGAGTATAATTAACGATCGGGAATGTCTATGAAGTGCCAGCATCAGAGGTCCCAAAAAATGCCGCAGATACAAGTAGATTTATATCAACTCTGTTTAAACTCAGGGCGGCAGGGTGGCGCAATGGTTGGCACTGCTGCCTCATTGCACTGAGGACACGGGTTCGATCCCGGTCCCAGGTCACTGCCCGTGTGGTGTTTGAACATTCTCACTCCCACAACCTAGATGTACAGGCTAAGTGGAGTGGCCACGCTAAAAAACACCTCTTAATTGAAAAAACTCTAACTGTGTAAAGGGACAACAATCTGTTCATTTCATTCCTTCACTTTCGCAGGCCGGCTATATGCAATCCAGTAGCCCAGTCACCAGTGACAATAACAGTCTCAGAAGGGGCTTCGGTGAAGTTAAATTGCCAATATAAAGGCCCCAACATGTACAAAATGCAATGATATCAGGAGAACCCGGCACAGCCACCGAGATGGATTATCACCAACACCTTAGTAATGAAGAAAGGTGTGGGTTCAGGACGATATCTGGCGGTTGCTGACAAATCTAAACAGAACGGTTACCTCAGTATAAGCGCATTCGATGTGGAGGATGGGATGGTCTATTACTGCTCACTGAGGAACAGCGTTAGAGAAAACCTAAAGCCCCGTACACAACGCTGAGTGAGTGTTTACAGCATCACTGAGGTTCCTTTCCGAGAAGGAATTGATCCCAGGATCAGGCAAGCAATCATGTCTATTTACCGGACATGTCTCTGTCCTTGTGTAGGTCAAGAGAGGAATAGTTTGGGAAATCTTGAGAGCTATGGTTGAAAATATCAGCCATGATTGCATGGCAGAAGCGGCACTCGATGGGCCAAGTGACCTAACTCTGCTCCTATGTCTAATAGTCTTATGGTCTTATTATGGTCTATCATACCGCACATTGTATTGTATCTTTAAAACCGAATATCTACCTACCAGCAGAGGGGGGCACTCGAATGAGGAGTTAAGATGGACGAAAATCATGGCCTGCTCTCGCAGATGAGTCCAAGGACAAAGACTTCTCGTTACCCGTTCCTGTAACGAAATGCAGAATGGATCAATGTCTGCTGCGGTACTAAATGTACCAGGTACTTAATGGGCGGCACTGTGGCTCAGTGGTTTGCATTGCTGCCTCACAGCTCCAGGAACCCGGGTTCGAATACCAGCTTGAGTCACTGTCTGTGTGGAGTCTGCACATTCTCCCAGTGTCTGCGTGGGTTTCCTCAGGGTGTTCCGGTTTCCTCCCACAAGTCGCAAAAAGTCATGCTGTTAGGTAATTTGGACATTCTGAATTCTCCCTCTGTGCACCCGAACAGGCGTCAGAATGTGGTGACTGGGGGATTTTCAACGTAACTTCATTGCAGTCTTAATGTAAGCCAAATTGTGACAAGCGGTGATATTCACCTCTCAAGGTGGATGCGAGAGGGCGGTCAGAAAGACCATCGCCATTTATTATTATGTGAAAATGGAGCAAGACGGGTTATTGGATTGGATTTGTTTATTACCGAGGTACAATGAAAAGTATTTTTCTGCAAGCAGCTCAACAGATCATTCAGTACATGGAAGAAAAGGGAATTAAACAAATTTCAAGAAAATACAAGAAAATACATGGGACTACATAATAGGGCAACACAAGATATACAGTGTAACGACATATGCATTGGCATCGGTTGAAACATACAGGGTGTAGTGTTAATGAGGTCAGTCAATAAGAGAGTCATTTCGGAGTCTGGTGACAGTGGGGAAGAAGCTGTTTTTGAGTCTGTTCGTGCGTGTTCTCAGACTTCTGTATCTCCTGCCCGATGGAAGAAGTAGGAAAAGTGAGTAAGCCGGGTGGGAGGGATCCTTGATTATGCTGCCCACTTTCCCCCGCAGCGGGAGGTGTAGATGGAGTCCATGGATGGGAGGCAGGCTCGTGTGATGGACTGGGCGCTATTCACGACTCTCTGAAGTTCCCTGCGGTCCTGGGCCGAGCAGTTGCCATACCAGGCTGTGATGCAGCCTGATAAGATGCTCTCTATAGTGCATCTGTAAAAGTTGGTAAGGGTTAATGTGGACATGCCGAATTTCCTTAGTTTCCTGAGGAAGTATAGGCGCTGTTGTGCTTGCTTGGTGATAGCGTCGACGTGAGTGGACCAGGACAGATTTTTGATGATGTGCACTGCTAGGAATTTGAAACAGCTAACCATCTCCACCTCGTCCACGTTGATGCTGACAGGGGTGTGTACAGTACTTTGCATCCTGAAGTCGATGACCAGCTCTTTAGCTTTGCTGGCATTGAGGGAGAGATTGTTGTCGTTACACCACTCCACTAGGTTCTCTATCTCCCTCCTGTATTCGGACTCGTCGTTATTCATGACCCGGCCCACTCTGGTCGTATCATCAGCCAACTTCTAGATGGAGTTGGAACCAAGTTTTGCCACGCAGTCGTATGTGTACAGGGAGTAGAGTAGGGGGCTAAGTACGCTACCTTGCGGGGCACCGGTATTGAGGACGATTGTGGGGGAGGTGTTGGTGTTCATTCTTACTGATTGTGCTTTGTTGGTCAGAAAGTCAAGGATCCAGTTGCAGAGTGGAAAGCCAACTCCTATGTTTTGGAGCTTTGGTATGAGCTTGGCTGGGATTATGGTGTTGAAGGCAGAGCTGTAGTCAATAAATAGGAGTCTGATGTAGGAGTCCTTGTTTTCGAGATGCTCTAGGGATGAGTGTAGGGCCAAGGAAATGCCGTCTGATGTTGACCGGTTGCGACAGTATGCGAATTGAAGTGTGTCAAGGCGTTCCGGGAGTATGGAGGTGATGCGCTTCATGATCAGCCTCTCGAAGCACTTCATTACAACTGACGTCAGGGCCGCCGGAGGGTAGTCATTGAGGCATGTTGCCTCATTCTTCTTTGGTACCGGTATGATGGTGGTCTTCTTGAAGCAGGTGGGGACCTCGGAGTGGAGTAGGGATAGGTTAAAGATATCCGTGAATACCTCTGCCAGCTGGTATGCGCAGGCTCTGAGTGCACGACCAGGGATCCCGTCCGGGCCAGTCGCCTTCCATGGGTTCACTTTCAGGAAGGCCGATCTGACTTCGGAAACTGTGATGGTGGGTATGGGTGAATTAAGGGCTGCTGGGGCACTTGACAGCGGATTGTTGGTTACCTGCTCAAACCGAGCATAGAATGCATTAAGTTCATCGGGAAGGTGTGCGCTGCTGCCAGAGATACAGTAAGAAGTCTTACAACATCAGGTTAAAGTACAACAGGTTTGTTTCAAACACGAGCTTTCGGAGCGCAGCTCCTTCCTCAGGTGAATCACAAAACAGAATAATTTAACCTGGTGTTGTAAGACTTCTTACTGTGCTCACCCCATTCCAACGCCGGCATCTCCACATCATGGCCAGAGATACTGCTCGACCCGGCCCGGTTATGTAGATCTTTGGGCTTTTTTTCTGAGGGATTCTTCTCCAGAGACCGCTGAGATAGGCCCATTGAAGATTTTAAGACAGATGTGGTTGGATTCTCAACTGAAAAGGTAATCAAAGGTTATCCGGGGTAGGTGAAATGTGAATCTGAGGTCATGTTCGCATCTGTCACGAACTGATTGATTGTTGGAGAAGGCTCAAGGGGATGAATAGCCAACTCCTGCTCAACATTCGTCAGTTAGCAGGTCTGTGACATGGTGTCACAATCTCCTGAGTTATCGAGGGAGACACAGCATCGTTGAGCTATTCCCCAGCTCGGCGCTATGAAGGATATTACAGCGATAGAGGCAACTCCATGCCGCAGCCGGAGCACGGTACGTGTCATCAGAACAGGAAAATCGCTTATTATCACGAGTCGGCTTCAAATGAAGTTACTGTGAAAATCCCCGAGTCGTCACATTCCGGCGCCTGTTCGGGGAGGCTGTTACGGGAATCGAACCGTGCTGCTGGCCTGCTTGGTCTGCTTTCAAAGCCAGCGATTTAGCCCTGTCCTAAACAGCCGCTAAAAATATATCATCCAAGAGTGGAACAACAATCCGTCTCCGGGTGGGATCGAACCACCAACCTTTCGGTTAACAGCCGAACGCGCTAACCGATTGCGCCACGGAGACGTCAACAGAATCACAACTCTGTGCATTTCAACAGTGACGGCCAATCCTCTGATTGCCAGGGACCGAATGAGAATGCTGGTAATATTGGTCCCCTGAGGCAGTGCGGAAAATACCTGGAAGGAGCGTACACTTGGTCCCGCGGGCATGGACATTTGTGAGACGTGGAATCATCACAGGCCCGTGGATTTTACAGAACTCACTTGGACAGCACCACACTTCCGTTAAAACACGCACGTTATCCGGGAACCTCCATAACAGAAAGCAGGAAGTGTCAACATAGATTTGATGTATTTTCGATCAGAAAGTCGATGTTCCGCTGAAGACTACTGGGGGCTCAGACTCATTGGCATAAGGTCGACCTAAGTTAACGGTCCTGGAAGATTTTATTATCCCCACATCTGAGAACTTTCATTACTGCTGCTCGGAAGTGGATATTCCAAGCTTAAATTTACTGTGCATCGCGACATGCTGATTAATCTCACGAATCCGAAACGGCTCCTCTATTGACCTATACAAGGACAGAGACGGCAATGCAATTGTGGAGAAATAGACCTGAGTATTTTTCTGAATCCAGATCAAACCATCCTCCGGCACAAGGGCAGGAACGCAAATTTACTGGAATTGAAAATACTCTCTGAGGCTTTCGTACGGGGTTGTAGCTGCTTTGTGACACTGTGCTCATTGCACAGTAACAGACCGCCCCGTCCTCCACACTGAGCGCGTTTATATTAAGGTAACCATTCTTTTTAGACTTGTTGGCAGCCGCCAGATATCGTCCTGAGATCTCCTCTTTCTTCATCGTCAATATGTTAATGATGACCAATCTCGGCGGCTGTGCCGGGTTTTGCTGATACCATAGCATGTGGTACATCGTCCGGTCTGTATATTCGCAATCTAACTGCACTGAACTCCCTTCTGATTTCTAACCTGTCCCGGTTTTAATGAAAGGTGATAGTGAAAGACGAACTTTGTTGTCCTGTCGACAAATGCCGCCTGACTACCTGAGATGTTGCAGTACTTTTGGTGTTCTCCGCAGATGTTAGATTGATTTTCGATGGCAATGACAGTATGCTTTGACTCTTTCTGTGGGGCTCGTTGGTCTAGGGGTATGATTCTCGCTTTGGGTTTGTCACTGTCGAAATTTGCAAGAGGTCCCGGGATCAAATCCCGGACGAGCCCTTCCCGGATGAGGTTTTCCGTTGGTCAAGCCGCATGGTTACTTCATTTCTTTGCGGCGGAGACGGCGGGATTCATTCACATTGTGTTTGCTTTGAGAAGCTGAGCTCAAACTGCATGGAACCAATACGTTCCCGAGAAGCTTGTCTATGTGTGGGCATTTCTATTGACTAATTCTGGTGGACTCAGACAGCTCTTTGTCCCTTTCATTTTATCAGTTCAACAACTTCAGACTGTGAACTCTCACTTCCCCCCCACCACATGTTTTTTCCGTCAACTTATCATTCCTTACATTGATATGTTTTACCCTAAGCATTGCCCTCCTCCCCCCAGCCCATACCATCCTACTTCAGCAATCTGATCCCTGTTTGTAATTGTTCTCTGACGCACTGCTTACCTTTGTTCTGCCCTTAACACATTCTGACCGCTCGATGCGCCATCAGCACCTTTCCTGGCCTTGATGAGCCTCATTTACATTCCCTTTTTCTTTCTGCCCGAGACATTTTCGTCATTTCCCACCTATTGCTAGCCCTCTATCGAGGCCCAATACAGCACTCCACCACCCCCACCCCCCACCCACAATCGTCTGAATCTCCAGTTCCAGTTCTCCAGCTTTGACAAAGAGTCCACTTGACTGGAAACGACAGCTGCCATTTCGCTCCCCAGAGGCTGTCAGACCTGCTGAGATTATCCAGTATTTTCTGTTTTTGTTTCCGTTTGAAGCATCCGCAGTAAGTTGCATTTGTCACACATTTAGACATGTTTGAGATGGTGATTAAATATGTTCATTTGTAAATCGCTGAAACTCTGTTGTGGATGAACTAGCTGCTAATATCCGAGGTGTGCCAAGATATGAAAATTCTTCACCTCTCATTGCCTGCCGAAAATTCAGTGCTTGGGCCTGAATGTTCAATTCAGTGTAGTGGCTCATGTGAGACGAAATTTCATAGTCCTGGAACACACGAGATTCCGGCAACATTCAGGAAACAGAATTATTTTGTGCCCAATAATTGTGCAAACTTTTCTCACACGAAATGCTAAATGTTCGATGTTTCTGCCCGGTTTCGAACCGGGGACCTTTCGCGTGAAAGGCGAATGGGATAACCACTACACTACAGAAACCGCTGGCAAGCGATGGACGTGCGGAATGTACAACCTCACTGTGTTGCTGCAGATTCTGATGGTCTGTTTGAGAGGCCAGGTCCCTTGTTGCAAGCGACAGCTGTTTCTTAAATTAACAGATGTCTCAACATATAAAGCCGTGAGCTATAGAAATTATATCGAAATTAACATAAGTTATATTTTGCTGAATGTCGGTCTCAAATTTGTGCTCTTTGGTCTCGAGGTCTGGTTCTCGTTTAAGGATTTTCAAGCAATGCCTATGGGAGTGGTCGTGGGTTTAAATCCAGGACAGGCTCTTTACTCCAGGTCAGGGATTACGAATTGTTTGCGATGCTGACGGCAGGGTTGATTTACATTGGCCCACTCTGAAAAAGATTTCTCAGGACTCGGAATGTTTACGTCGTTTCTCTCCCCACAGATGATGCTCGAGAGAGAGAGAGACAGTGTCTGAGCTGGAGTGCGTTTGGATAAAATTGATGCTCCAGATCTGTGTTAACCACAGGGACGTGACCCATCTAATCCACAGAGCCAAAGTGGAGAATTGAACTGACTGGGGAGCTGGATCTTAACGCTGACCTCCCGGACCTCGGCGTCGTGAAATGTTCCAAAGAAGCTCAACAGCCACTCGAGGAACAGCAGCGCATCTTTCCACTGGGCTCAATACAGCTTTCACACTCAGTGTGTGTTCAGTAGTTTCACACTGTAAATGCTGCACCCATTTTGTGTGTCGTTCCATCGTAGATTTGGGTTTCAATCTTGTTTCCACTTGTTCTTTGTGTCCGGGCGGTAGTTGTTGATCAATCTGCCATCGATAGCTCCTCCAGACATATATTTTGTTTCATTGTTTCTTCCATTGCGCTGACAGAGAGCTGGCACAGACACGGCGGCCGGAATGGCCTCATACTGTAGTGTCATTATTCTCTGATTCGATGCTAACCTAACTCTGTGGCCAGGGTCCCAAGGCCTCTTCTCATTTCATCTCTCCTGACTTGCCCCCTATTAGATCCCTTTCCTGTTGTTCTGTTTCCTCCCTCCGGGAGTTCACTTGGTTAAGACGTACCACATTTCTAACCTGTCCCGGTTTTTATGAAAGGTGATGGTGAAAGACGAACTTTGTTGTCCTGTCGACAAATGCCGCCCGACTACCTGAGAGGGTGCAGTACTTCTGGCGTTCTCCGCAGATGTTAGATTGATTTTCGATGGCAATGAAAGTATGCTTTGGGTCTTTTCGAGGGGCTCGTTGGTCTAGAGGTATGATTCTTTCATTTTATCAGTTCAACAACTTCAGACTGTGAACTCTCACTTCCCCCTCCACCACATGTTTTTTCCATCAACTTATCATCCCTTCCATTGATATGTTTTACCCTCAGCATTGCCCACCTCCCCCCAGCCCATAACATCCTACTTCAGCAATCTGATCCATGTTTGTAATTGTTCTCTAACACACTGCTTACCTTTGTTCTGCCATTAACACATTCTGACCGCTTGATGCACCATCAGCACCTTTCATAGCCTTGATTAGCCTCATTTACATTGCCTTTTTCTTTCTGCCCGAGACATTTTCGTCATTTCCCACCTATTGCTAGCCCTCTGTCGAGACCCAATACAGCACGCCACCACCCCCACCCCCCACCCACAATCGTCTGAATCTCCAGTTCCAGTTCTCCAGGTTTGACAAAGAGTCCGCTTGACTGGAAACGACAGCTGCCATTTCGCTCCCCAGAGGCTGTCAGACCTGCTGAGATTATCCAATATTTTCTGTTTTTGTTTCCGTTTGAAGCATCCGCAGTAAGTTGCATTTGTCACACATTTAGACATGTTTGAGATGGTGATTAAATATGTTCATTTGTAAATCGCTGAAACTCTGTGGTGGATGAACTAGCTGCTAATATCCGAGGTGTGCCAAGATATGAAAATTCTTCATCTCTCATTGCCTGCCGAAAATTCAGTGCTTGGGCCTTAATGTTCAATTCAGTTTAGTGGCTCATGTGAGACGAAATTTCATAGTCCTGGAACACACGAGATTCCGGCAACAATCAGGAAACAGAATTATTTTGTGCCCAATAATTGTGCAAACTTTTCCTCACACGAAATGCTAAATGCTTATGCCCGGTTTCGGCCCGGGAACCTTTCGCGTGTAAGGCGAATGTGATAACCACTACACTACAGAAAACGCTGGCGACCAGTAGATGTGCGGAATGTACAACCTCACTGTGTTGCTGCAGATTCTGATGGTCTGTTTGAGAGGCCAGGTCCCCTGTTGGAAGCGACAGCAGTTTCTTAAATTAACAGATATCTCAACATAAAGCCGTGAGATGTAGAAATTATACCGAAATTAACATAAGATATATTTTGCTGAATGTCGGTCTTAAATTTGTGCTCTTTGATCTCGAGGTCTGGTTCTCGTTGAGGGATTTTCAATCAATGCCTATGGGAGTTGTCGTGGGTTTAAAACCAGGACAGGCTCTTTACTTCAGGTCAGAGATTATGAATTGTTTGCGATGCTGACGGCGGGGTTGATTTACATTGGCCCACTCTGAAAAAGATTTCTCAGGACTCGGAATGTTTCCGTCGTTTCTCTCCCCACAGATGATGCTCGAGAGAGAGAGAGAGAGAGAGAGAGAGACAGTGTCTGAGCTGGAGTGCGTTTGGATAAAATTGATGCTCCAGATCTGTGTTAACCACAGGGACGTGACCCATCTAATTCACAGAGCCAACGTGGAGAATTGTTCCAAAGAAGCTCAACAGCCACTCGAGGAACAGCAGCGCATCTTTCCACTTGGCTCAATACAGCTTTCACACTCAGTGTGTGTTCAGTAGTTTCACACTGTAAATGCTGCACCCATTTTGTGTGTCGTTCCATCGCAGATTTGGGTTTCAATCTTGTTTCCACTTGTTCTTTGTGTCCGGGCGGTAGTTGTTGATCAATCTGCCATCGATAGCTCCTCCAGACATATCTTTTGTTTCATTGTTTCTTCCATTGCGCTAACAGAGAGCTGGCACAGACACGGCGGCCGGAATGGCCTCATACTGTGGTTTCATTATTCTCTGATTTGATGCCATCCTAACTCTGTGGCCAGGGTCCCAAGGCCACTTCTCATTTAATCTCTCCTGACTTGCCCCCCCATTAGAGCCCTATCCTGTTGTTCTGTTTCCTCCCTCCGGGAGTTCACTTGGTTAAGACGTACCACATTTCTAACCTGCCCCGGTTTTAATGAAAGGTGACGGTGAAAGACGAACTTTGCTGTCCTGTCGACAAATGCCGCCTGAGTCCCTGAGATGTTGCAGTACCTTTGGCGTTCTCCGCAGATGTTAGATTGATTTTCGATGGCAATGACAGTATGCTTTGACTATTTTTGCGGGGCTCGTTGGTCTAGGGGTATGATTCTCGCTTTGGGTGTGTCGCTGTCGGAATTTGCGAGAGGTCCCGCGTTCAAATCCCGGGTGAGCACTTCGATGAGGTTTTCCGTTGGTCAAACCGCATGTTCTCTTCATTTCTTTGCGGCGGAGACAGCAGGATTCATTGACATTGGGATTGCTTTGAGAAGCTGAGCTCAAACTGCATGGAACCAATACGTTCCCGAGAAGTTTGTGGGCCTTCACATTTCTATTGACTAATTCTGGTGGACTCAGACAGCTCTTTGTCCCTTTCATTTTATCAGTTCAACAACTTCAGACTGAACTCTCACTTCCCCCTCCACCACATGTTTTTTCCATCAACTTATCATCCCTTCCATTGATATGTTTTACCCTCAGCATTGCCCCCCTCCCCCCAGCCCATACCATCCTACTTGATCAGTCAGATCCCTGTTTGTAATTGTTCTCTGACGCACTGCTTACCTTTGTTCTGCCATTAACACATTCTGACCGCTTGATGCGCCATCAGCACCTTTCATAGCCTTGATTAGCCTCATTTACATTCCCTTTTTCTTTCTGCCCGAGACATTTTCGTCATTTCCCAACTACTGCTAGCCCTCTATCGAGGCCCAACACATTACGCCACCACCCACTCCCCACCGTGTGAATCTCCAGTTCCAGTTCTCCAGGTTTGACAAAGAGTCCACTTGACTGGAAACAACAGCTGCCATTTCGCTGCCCAGAGGCTGTCAGACCTGCTCAGATTGTCCAGTATCTTCTGTTTTTGTTTCCGTTTTGAAGCATCCGCAGTCAGTTGCATTTGTCATACATTTAGACATGTTTGAGATGGTGATTAAATGTGTTCATTTGTAAATTGTTGAAATTCTGTTGTGGATGAACAAGTTGCTAATATCCGAGCTGTGCCAAGTTATGGAAACTCTTCACCTCTCATTGCCTGCCAAAAATTCAGTGCTTGGGCCTTAACGTTCAATTCAGTGTAGTGGCTCATGTGAGACGAAATCTCATAGTCCTGGAACACACGAGATTCCGGCAGCATTCAGGAAACAGAATTATTTTGTGCCCAATAATTTTGCAAACGTTTCTCACACGTGCCTGTTCAGAGGATGGGTGCTGTCTCGTGCTTTCATATCGTGAAACATCGCGTGCTTCTCATTTTGTGTGACGAATGTTTGCACAAAATACCTTTCCTCCTCAATCTCGCACGTTCGAGGAACATGAGATTTGGTCTCTCATGAGATATTAAAATTCCTGCAACAAAGTCAGAAATACGGAATATTCAAGACGCCAGGGGAAGAAAAGCCTTCCCTATTTTGCCACGATTCGGATATTAGCAGTTTGTTCATCCACCACGGAATCTTTTGGGTTTACAGATGCAGATGAACATATTTAATCACCATTTCAAACGTGTCTAAATGTACGATAATCGCAACTTACTGCTTATGCGTCAATGGGAAAGAAAAACAGAAAACACAGGACAGTCTCATCAGGTCTGACAGCCTCTGTGGAGAGAGATGGCAAGTGTCGTTTCGAGTCTGGGTGACTCTTTGTCGAACTGGACAACTGGATCTTTGGTCAGGTGTAGACTGGCGGAGTAAGTGTGGGGGAGTGGGGGTGGGTGGGTCGGGGGAGAGGGGAGCGTGAAGCATTGGGCCTCGACAGACGGCCAGCCATGGGTGGAGAACAACAAAAATGTGTTGGGTCGAAAGAAAAAGGGAATATAAATGTTTCTAATCAGTGTTAAGAACTGTGCTGACAGAGGCGATTAGAAGATTAGAATGTGTTAATGGCAGATGAAAATGAGGAACAAGGGGCGGATTTCCCAAGAGGGATGCGATTGGCTAGGGGAATGGGGAGGGGGAGACAATGGGAGAGGAAGACATATCAATGGAAGCAATGAAAATAAGTTGATGGAAATAAACATGTGGTGAAGTGGGAAGAGTGATTTCACGGTGCGAAGTTGTTGAGCCTACTGTAAAATCCGCAAGGCTGTACCGTGCCTATTCGGAGGATGGGGTGCTCTTCCTCGGCGTTGTGCTGAGCTACATGGGAACATTGCAGCAGGCCAAGATCGGACATGTGGACATGAGAGCAGGACAGTGAGTTCAAATAGCAAGCGACAGGAGAGTCTGCCACCAGTTTGTCGATGGAGCGAAGGTGTTTTGCAAAGTGGTCACCCAGTCAGCATTTAGTCTCTGCAATGCAGAGAAGATGGCATTGGGATCAGCAAATGCAACAGGCCAGATTGAAGGATGTCTTATAGTAATGTGTACTCAAAAGGACAGACACAAACGATACTGTAACTGACTTAGAGGAAATGCCAGAGACTTAACTGAACCAGCTTTGGGAAAGAAAAAACGGTTTTCCTGATGGAGAAACAGGAAAAGCCAGTGTGGGAATCCAGGCTCAATGTTGATTTCGAATTACCCCTCCTTTCTTATACATGAACGGTATTTAGGCTGCAGCATTTTACACACCAAAACAAAGAGGTCAAATATAAGAAACACATAATTGTCAATTCTTAAACTCAACTCAAGCATTGAATAACGAAACAAATATTGTGTAAAGTCGGTTGCTTTTTTCTGTTGGATTTCAGAATGCTGCATTAATAATAGAAGAGAGCATTTCGCCGTTAGAGATTTGCTGAACAAAATCCCGATGCAGAGCAAATTGAGCAGGGCATCATCAATTCTCGTTTCAGCTGTGGTTACTTATGAAAGCCCTGCCCTCTCAATTTAACTTCAAGCAAAACATAACTTATCTCCAGTTCAGCAAAGTTCAATATCTGATCCTTTGATAAGTTGAGACATCAGTTTTAAAGAAACGGCTCCTTCCAATAAGTTACATGGCCTCTCAGCAGAACCGTTAGAAGCTGCAACAGTACATTGAGGTTCAACATTGCACAGAGCCACTGATTGCGATGCTCCCAGCAGTTTCTGTAGTGTAGTGGTAATCACATTCGCCTAACACGCGAAAGGTCCCCGGTTCGAAACCGGGCAGAAACATCGCGTGCTTCTCATTTTGTGTGACGAATGTTTGCACAAAATACCTTTCTTCCTCAATCTCGCACGTTCGAGGAACATGAGATTTGGTCTCTCATGAGATATTAAAATTCCTGCAACAAAGTCAGAAAAACGGAATATTCAAGACGCCAGGGGAAGAAAAGCCTTCCCTATTTTGCCACGATTCGGATATTAGCAGTTTGTTCATCCACCACAGAATCTTTTGGGTTTACAGATGCAGATGAACATATTTAATCACCATTTCAAACATGTCTAAATGTACGATAAAAGCAACTTACTGCTTTTGCGTCAATCGGGAAAGAAAAACAGAAAACACAGGACAGTCTCATCAGGTCTGACAGCCTCTGTGGAGAGAGATGGCAAGTGTCGTTTCGAGTCTGGGTGACTCTTTGTCGAAGCTGGACAACTGGATCTTTGGTCAGGTGTAGACTGGCGGAGTGTGTGTGGGGTAAGTTGGGGGGGGGGGGGGGGGCATTGGGCCTCGACATGCGGCCAGCCATGGGTGGAGAACAACAAAAATGTGTTGGGTCGAAAGAAAAAGGGAATATAAATGTTTCTAATCAGTGTTAAGAACTGTGCTGACAGAGGCGATTAGAAGATTAGAATGTGTTAATGGCAGATGAAAATGAGGAACAAGGGGCGGATTTCCCAAGAGGGATGCGATTGGCTAGGGGAATGGGGAGGGGGAGACAATGGGAGAGGAAGACATATCAATGGAAGCAATGAAAATAAGTTGATGGAAATAAACATGTGGTGAAGTGGGAAGAGTGATTTCACGGTGCAAAGTTGTTGAGCCTACTGTAAAATCCGCAAGGCTGTACCGTGCCTATTCGGAGGATGGGGTGCTCTTCCTCGGCGTTGTGCTGAGCTACATGGGAACATTGCAGCAGGCCAAGATCGGACATGTGGACATGAGAGCAGGACAGTGAGTTCAAATAGCAAGCGACAGGAGAGTCTGCCACCAGTTTGTCGATGGAGCGAAGGTGTTTTGCAAAGTGGTCACCCAGTCAGCATTTAGTCTCTCCAATGCAGAGAAGATGGCATTGGGATCAGCAAATGCAACAGGCCAGATTGAAGGATGTCTTATAGTAATGTGTACTCAAAAGGACAGACACAAACGATACTGTAACTGACTTAGAGGAAATGCCAGAGACTTAACTGAACCAGCTTTGGGAAAGAAAAAACGGTTTTCCTGATGGAGAAACAGGAAAAGCCAGTGTGGGAATCCAGGCTCAATGTTGATTTCGAATTACCCCTCCTTTCTTATACATGAACGGTATTTAGGCTGCAGCATTTTACACACCAAAACACAAAGAGGTCAAATATAAGAAACACATAATTGTCAATTCTTAAACTCAACTCAAGCATTGAATAACGAAACAAATATTGTGTAAAGTCGGTTGCTTTTTTCTGTAGGATTTCAGAATGCTGCATTAATAATAGAAGAGAGCATTTCGCCGTTAGAGATTTGCTGAACAAAATCCCGATGCAGAGCAAATTGAGCAGGGCATCATCAATTCTCGTTTCAGCTGTGGTTACTTATGAAAGCCCTGCCCTCTCAATTTAACTTCAAGCAAAACATAACTTATCTCCAGTTCAGCAAAGTTCAATATCTGATCCTTTGATAAGTTGAGACATCAGTTTTAAAGAAACGGCTCCTTCCAATAAGTTACATGGCCTCTCAGCAGAACCGTTAGAAGCTGCAACAGTACATTGAGGTTCAACATTGCACAGAGCCACTGATTGCGATGCTCCCAGCAGTTTCTGTGGTGTAGTGGTTATCACATTCGCCTAACACGCGAAAGGTCCCCGGTTCGAAACCGGGCAGAAACATCGCGTGCTTCTCATTTTGTGTGACGAATGTTTGCACAAAATACCTTTCTTCCTCAATATCGCACGTTCGAGGAACATGAGATTTGGTCGCTCATGAGATATTAAAATTCCTGCAACAAAGTCAGAAATACGGAATATTCAAGACGCCAGGGGAAGAAAAGCCTTCCCTATTTTGCCACGATTCGGATATTAGCAGTTTGTTCATCCACCACAGAATCTTTTGGGTTTACAGATACAGATGAACATATTTAATCACCATTTCAAACATGTCTAAATGTACGATAAAAGCAACTATAGCTTATGCGTCAATGGGAAAGAAAAACAGAAAACACAGGACAGTCTCATCAGGTCTGACAGCCTCTGTGGAGAGAGATGGCAAGTGTCGTTTCGAGACTGGGTGACTCTTTGTCGAAGCTGGACAACTGGATCTTTGGTCAGGTGTAGACTGGCGGAGTGTGTGGGGGAAGTGGGGGGTGTGTGGGTGGGTGGGGGGGAGAGGGGAGCGTGAAGCATTGGGCCTCGACAGACGGCCAGCCATGGGTGGAGAATAACAAAAATGTGTTGGGTCGAAAGAAAAAGGGAATATAAATGTTTTAAATCAGTGTTAAGGACTGTGCTGACAGAGGCGATTAGAAGATTAGAATGTGTTAATGGCAGATGAAAATGTGGAACAAGTGGCGGATTTCCCAAGAGGGATGCGATTGGCTAGGGGAATGGGGAGGGGGAGACAATGGGAGAGGAAGACATATCAATGGAAGCAATGAAAATAAGTTGATGGAAATAAACATGTGGTGAAGTGGGAAGAGTGATTTCACGGTGCCAAGTTGTTGAGCCTACTGTAAAATCCGCAAGGCTGTACCGTGCCTATTCGGAGGATGGGGTGCTCTTCCTCGGCGTTGTGCTGAGCTACATGGGAACATTGCAGCAGGCCAAGATCGGACATGTGGACATGAGAGCAGGACAGTGAGTTCAAATAGCAAGCGACAGGAGAGTCTGCCACCAGTTTGTCGATGGAGCGAAGGTGTTTTGCAAAGTGATCACCCAGTCGGCATTTAGTCTCTCCAATGCAGAGAAGATGGCATTGGGATCAGCAAATGCAACAGGCCAGATTGAAGGATGTCTGAAAGTAATGTGTACTCAAAAGGACGGACACAAACGATACTGTAACTGACTTAGAGGAAATGCCAGAGACTTAACTGAACCAGCTTTGGGAAAGAAAAAACGATTTTCCTGATGGAGAAACAGGAAAAGCCAGTGTGGGAATCCAGGCTCAATGTTGATTTAGAATGACCCCACCTTTCTTATACATGAACGGTATTTAGGCTGCAGCATTTTACACACCAAAACACAAAGAGGTCAAATATAAGAAACACATAATTGTCAATTCTTAAACTCAACTCAAGCATTGAATAACGAAACAAATATTGTGTAAATTCGGTTGCTTTTTTCTGTAGGATTTCAGAATGCTGCATTAATAATAGAAGAGAGCATTTCGCCGTTCGAGATTTGCTGAACAAATTCTTCAGTTCAGTATAGGTTCTTCTACTGGCTTGTAAGTTTAGACATCTGTTTTAAAGAAATAGACGTGTTCTTGTGAGAAGTGACATGGCCTCTCAGCCGAACCATGCGAAGCTGCAACAAGGCAGTTGAGTTGAAGGAGACACAGGTCCGTTGGAGTCGGCGCTGCCAGCTGTTTCTGTAGTGTAGTGGTTATCACATTCGCTTTACACGCGAATGGTCCCCGGTTCGAAACCGGGCAGAGATATCTGGTGTTTCCAGTTTAGTCTGTCGCTAAATATTACCTCAATCTCGTAACTGGTCTTCATCATCGAGGAATAGCAAAAGCCTGTGGGCTAGTGGCTCAATGGGTAACGTGTCTGACTACGTTCCACTCCTGGCTAGCTCGAAATTCAAAGTATTGGTGTCCCCTTTCGTTCAGTGGGTTGGACAGCTGGTTCCCGATGTAGAGCAAAGTGAGCAGGGCATCATCAATTCTCGTTTCAGCTGTGGTTACTTATGAAAGCCCTGCCTCCTCTCAATTTAACTTCAAGCAAAACATAACTTATCTCCAGTTCAGCAAAGTTCAATATCTGATCCTTTGATAAGTTGAGACATCAGTTTTAAAGAAACGGCTCCTTCCAATAAGTGACATGGTCTCTCAGCGGAACCGTTAGAAGCTGCAACAGTACATTGAGGTTCAACATTGCACAGGGCCACTGATTGCGATGCTCCCAGCAGTTTCTGTGGTGTAGTGGTTATCACATTCGCCTAACACGCGAAACGTACCCGGTTCGAAACCGGGCATAAACATCGCGTGCTTCTCATTTTGTATGACGAATGTTTGCACAAAATGCCTTTCTTCCTCAATCTCGCACGTTCGAGTAACATGAGATTTGGTCTCTCATGAGATATTAAAATTCCTGCAACAAAGTCGGAAATACGGAATAGTCAAGACGCCAGGGGAAGAAATGCCTTCCCTATTTTGCCACGATTCGGATATTAGCAGTTTGTTCATTCACCACAGCATCTTTTGGGTTTACAGATGCAGCTGAACATATTTAATCACCATTTCAAACATGTCTAAATGTACGATAAAAGCAACTTACTGCTTATGCGCCAATGGGAAAGAAAAACAGAAAACACAGGACAGTCTCATCAGGTCGAACAGCCTCTGTGGAGAGAGATGGCAAGTGTCGTTTCGAGTCTGGGTGACTCTTTGTCGAAGCTGGACAACTGGATCTTTGGTCAGGTGCAGACTGGCGGAGTGTGTGGGGGAAGTGGGGGGTGGGTGGGTGGGGGGGGGGGGGGGGGGGAGGTGGGTGCGTGAAGCATTGGGCCTCGACAGACGGCCTGCGATGGGTGGAGAATAACAAAAATGTGTTGGGTCCAACGAAAAAGGGAATGTAAATGTTTCTAATCACAGTTAAGAACTGTGCTGACAGAGGCGATAAGAAGATTAGAATGTGTTAATGGCAGATGACAATGAGGTACAAGGGGCGAATTTCCCAAGAGGGATGCAATTGGCTAGGGGAATGGGGCGGGGGAGACAATGGGAGAGGAAGACATATCAATGGGAGCAATGAAAATAAGTTTATGTAAATAAACATGTGGTTAAGTGGGAAGAGTGATTTCACGGTGCGAAGTTGATGAGCGTACTGTAAGATCCGCAAGGCTGTAACGTGCCTATTCGGAGGATGGGGGCTGTTCCTCGGCGTTGTGCTGAGCTACACGGGAACATTGCAGCAGGCCAAGATCGGACATGTGGCCATGAGAGCAGGACAGTGAGTTGAAATAGCAAGCGACAAGAGAGTCTGCCACCAGCTTGTAGATGGAGCGAAGGTGTTGTGCAAAGCGGTCATCCAGTCGGCATTTAGTCTCTCCAATGCAGAGTAGATGGCATTGGGATCAGCAAATGCAACAGGCCAGATTGAAGGATGTGTTCTAGTAATGTGTACTCAAAAGGACAGACACAAACGATACTGTAACTGACTTAGAGAAAATGCCAGAGACTTAACTGAACCACGTTTTGGAAAGCAAAAACGGTCTTCCTGATGGAGAAACAGGAAATGCCAGTGTGGGAATCCAGGCTCAATGTTGATTTGCAATTACCCCTCATTTCTTTTACATGAACGGTATTTAGGCTGCAGCATGTTACACACCAAAACACAAAGAGGTCAAATATAAGAAACACATAATTGTCAATTCTTAAACTCAACTCAAGCATTGAATAACGAAACAAATATTGTACAAAGTCGGTTGTTTTTTTCTGTAGGATTTCAGAATGCTGCAGCAATAATAGAAGAGAGCATTTCGCCGTTAGAGATTTGTGGAACAAATGCTTCAGTTCAATATAGGTTCTTCTTCTGGCTTGTAAATTTAGACATCTATTTTAAAGAAAAAAAGGTGTTCTTGTAAGAAGTGACATGGCCTCTCAGCCGAACCATGCGAAGCTGCAACAAGGCAGTTGTATTGAAGGTGACACAGGTCTGTTGGCGTTTGCTTCGCCAGCGGTTTCTGTAGTGTAGTGGTTATCACATTCGCTTTACACGCGAATGGTCCCCGGTTCGAAACCGGGCAGAAACATCTGGTGCTTCCAGTTTGCTCTCTTGCGAAATGTTGCCTCAATCTCGTAACTGGTCTTCATCATCGTGGAATAGCAAAAGTCTGCAACTGCTGTGGGCCAGTGGCGCAATGGATAACGCGTCTGACTACTAGGAGATTTCAGGTTCGACTCCTGGCTGGCTCGCAGTTCCTAATTCTGGCGTCCCCTTTAGTTCAGTGGGTTGGACAGCTGGTTCCCAATGCAGAGCAAAGTGAGCAGGGCATCATCAATTCTCGTTTCAGCTGTTGTTACTTATGAAAGCCCTGCCCTCTCAATTTAACTTCAAGCAAAACATAACTTATCTCCAGTTCAGCAAAGTTCAATATCTGATCCTTTGATAAGTTGAGACATCAGTTTTATAGAAACGGCTTCTTCCAGTAAGTTACATGGCCTCTCAGCGGAACCATTAGAAGCTGCAACAATACATTGAGTTTCAACATTGCACACGGCCACTGATTATGATGTTCCCAGGAGTTTCTGTAGTGTAGTGGTTATCACATTCGCCTAACACGCGAAAAATCCCCGGTTCGAGACCGGGCAGAAACATCCCGCGCTATTCATTTTGTGTGACGAATGTTTGCACAAAATACGTTTCTTCCTCAATCTCGCACGTTCGAGTAACATGAGATTTGGTCTCGCATGAGATATTAAAATTCCTGCAACAATGTCAGAAATACTGAATTTTCAAGACGCCAGGGGAAGAAAAGCCTTTCCTATTTTTCCACGATTCGGATATTAGCAGTTTGTTCATCCGCCACAGAATCTATTGGGTTTACAGATGCTGATGAACATATTTAATCACCATATCAAACATGTCTAAATGTACGATAAAAGCAACTTACAGCGGATGCGTCAATGGGAAACAAAACCAGAAAACACAGGACAGTCTCAACAGGTCTGACAGCCTCTGTGGAGAGAGATGGCAAGTGTCGTTTCGAGTCTGGGTGACTCTTTATCGATGCTGGACAACTGGATCTTTGGTCAGGTGTAGACTGGCGGAGTGTGTGGGGGAAGTGGGGGGTGGGTGGGGGGAGCGTGAAGCATTGGGCATCGACAGACGGCCAGCGATGGGTGGAGAATAATAAAAATGTGTTGGGTCGAAAGAAAAAGGGAATGTAAATGTTTCTAATCAGTGTTAAGAACTGTGCTGACAGAGGCGATTAGAAGATTAGAATGTGTTAATGGCAGTTGACAATGAGGAACAAGGGGCGGATTTCCCAAGAGGGATGCGATTGGCTAGGGGAATGGGGAGGGGGAGACAATGGGAGAGGAAGACATATCAATTGAAGCAATGAAAATAAGTTGATGGAAATAAACATGTGGTGAAGTGGGAAGAGTGATTTCACGGTGCGAAGTTGTTGAGCGTACTGTAAAATCCCCAAGGCTGTACCATGCCTATTCGGAGGTTGGGGTGATGTTCCTCGGCGTTGTGCTGAGCTACATGGGAACATTGCAGCAGGCCATGATCGGACATGTGGACATGAGAACAGGACAGTGAGTTCAAATAGCAAGCTACAGGAGAGTCTGCCACCAGCTTGTCGATGGTGTTTTGCAAAGCGGTCACCAGTCGGCATTTAGAACATAAGAACATAAGAACTAGGAGCAGGAGGAGGCCATCTGGCCCCTCGAGCCTGCTCCGACATTCAATTAGATCATGG
Source organism: Scyliorhinus canicula (assembly GCF_902713615.1). Lineage (NCBI taxonomy): Eukaryota > Metazoa > Chordata > Chondrichthyes > Carcharhiniformes > Scyliorhinidae > Scyliorhinus > Scyliorhinus canicula. The sequence continues at coordinate 219,114 of NW_024055478.1, forward strand.
CTGATCTTTTGTGGACTCAGCTCCACTTTCCGGCCCGAACACCATAACCCTTAATCCCTTTATTCTTCAGAAAACTATCTATCTTTTCATTAAAAACATGTAATGAAGGAGTTCAACTGCTTCACTGAGCAAGGAATTCCATATATTCACAAACCTTTGGGTGAAGAAGTTCCTCCTAAACTCAGTCCTAAATCAACTTCCCCTTATTTTGAGGCTATGTCCCCTAGTTCTGCTGTCACCCGCCAGTGGAAACAACCTGCCCGCATCTATCCTATCTATCCAAATCCCTCTGCAGACTTCCAGTATCCTCTGCACCTTTCGCTTTACCACTCATATGAGTGTCATCTGCAAACTTGGACACATTGCCCTTGGTCCCCAACTCCAAATCACCTCTGCAAATTGTGAACAATTGTGGGCCCAACACGGATCCCTGAGGGACACCACTAGCTACTGATTGCCAACCAGAAAAACACCCATTTATCCCAACTCTTTGCTTTCTATTAATTAACCAATCCTCTATCCATGCTACTACTTTACCCTTAATGCCATGCATCTTTATCTTATGCAGCAACCTTTTGTGTGGCACCTTGTCAAAGGCTTTCTGGAAATCCAGATATACCACATCCATCGGCTCCCTGTTATCTACTGCACTGGTAATGTCCTCAAAAAATTCCACTAAATTAGTTAGGCATGACATGCCCTTTACGAACCCATGCTGCGTCTGCCCAATGGGACAATTGCTATCTAGATGCCTCGCAATTTCTTCCTTGATGATAGATTCCAGCATCTTCCCTACTACCGAAGTTAAGCTCACTGGCCTATAAATTCCTGCTTTCTGCCTACCTCCTTTTTTAAACAGTGGCGTCACGTTTGCTAATTTCCAATCCACCGGGACCACCCCAGAGACTAGTGAATTTCGGTAAATTATCACTAGTGCATCTGCAATTTCCCTAGCCATCTCTTTTAGCACTCTGGGGTGCATTCCATCAGGGCCAGACTTGTCTACCTTTAGCCCCATTAGCTTGCCCATCACTCCCCCCTTAGTGATAACAATCCTCTCAAGGTCCTCACATGTCATAGCCTCATTTCTATCAGTCGTTGGCATGTTATTTGTGTCTTCCACTGTGAAGACCGACCCAAAAAATCTGTTCAGTTCCTCAGCCATTTCCTCATTTCCCATTATTAAAACTCCCTTCTCATCCTCTCAAGGACCAATATTTACCTTAGCCACTCTTTTTTGTATTATATATTTGTAAAACCTTTTACTGTCTGTTTTTATATTCTGAGCAAGTTTACTCTCATACTCTATCTTACTCTTCTTTATAGCTTTTTTAGTAGCTTTCTGTTGCCCCCTAAAGATTTCCCAGTCCTCTAATCTCCCAGCAATCTTTGCCACTTTATATGCTTTTGCCTTCAATTTGATACTCTCCCTTATTTCCTTAGATATCCACGGTCGATTTTCCCTCTTTCTTCCGTCCTTCCTTTTTGTTGGTATAAACCTTTGCTGAGCAGTGTGAAAAATCACTTGGAAGGTTCTCCACTGTTCCTCAACTGTTCCACCACAAAGTCTTAGCTCCCAGTCTACCTTAGCTAGTTCTTCTCTCATCCCCTTGTAATCTCCTTTGTTTAAACACAAAACACTAGTATTTGATTTTACTTTCTCACCCTCCATCTGTATTTTAAATTCCACCATATTGTGATCGCTCCTTCCGAGAGGATCCCTAACTATGAGATCATGAATCAATCCTGTCTCATTACACAGGACAAGATCTAGGACCGCTTGTTCCCTCGTAGGTTCCATTACATACTGTTCTAGGAAACTATCGCGGATACATTCTATAAACCCCTCCTCAAGGTTGCCTTGACCGACCTGGTTAAACCAATCGACATGTAGATTAAAATCCACCATGATAACTGCTGTACCATTTCTATATGCATCAGTTATTTCTTTGTTTATTGCCTGCCCCACCATATCGTTACTATTTGGTGGCCGATAGACTACTCCTATCAGTGACTTTTTCGCCTTACTATTCCTGATTTCCACCCAAATGGATTCACCCTTCTCCTCCATAGCACCGATGTCATCCCTTACTATTGCCCGGATGTCATCCTTAAATAACAGAGCAACACCACCTCCCTTACCATCCACTCTGTCCTTCCGAATAGTTTGATACCCTTGGATATTTAACTCCCAGTCGTGACCATCCTTTAACCATGTTTCAGTAATGGCCACTAAATCATAGTCATTTACGATGATTTGTGCCATCAACTCATTTACTTTATTCCGAATACTACGAGCATTCAGGTAAAGTACACTTATTTTGGGTTTTTTACCTCTTCAATGCAGAGTAAATGGCAGTGGGATCAGCAAATGCAACAGGCCAGATTGAAGGATGTCTTCTAGTTATGTGTACTCAAAAGGACAGACACAAACGATACTGTAACTGACTTAGAGGAAATGCCAGAGACTTAACTGAACCAGCTTTGGGAAAGAAAAAACGGTCTCCCTGATGGAGAAACAGGAGAAGCCAGTGTGGGAATCCAGGCTAAAAGTTGATTTACAATTACCCCTCCTTTCTTCTACATGAACGGTATTTAAGCTGCAGCATTTTACACAACAAAACGCAAAGAGGTCAAATATAAGAAACACGTAATTGTCAATTCTTAAACTCAACTCGAGCATTGAATAACGAAACAAATATTGTATAAAGTCGGTTGCTTTTTTCTGTAGGATTTCAGAATGCTGCATTAATAATAGAAGAGAGCATTTCGCCGTTAGAGATTTGCTGAACAAATTCTTCAGTTCAATATAAGTTCTTCTACTGGCTTGTAAGTTTAGACAAGCCTTTCAGCCGAACCATGCGAAGCTGCAACAAGGCAGTTGAGTTGAAGGTGACACAGGTCCGTTGGAGTTTGCGCTGCCAGCTGTTTCTGTAGTGTAGTGGTTATCACATTGGCTTTACACGCGAAAGGCCCCCGGTTCGAAAAGGCCCCCGGTTCGAAACCGTGCAGAAACATTGCGTGCTTCTCGTTTTGTGTGACGAATGTTTGCACAAAATACCTTTATTCCTCAATTTCGCACGTTCGAGGAACATGAGATTTGGTCTCTCATGAGATATTAAAATTCCTGCAACAAAGTCAGAAATACGGAATATTGATGAAGCCGGGGGAAGAAAAGCCTTCCCTATTTTTCCACGATTCGGATATTAGCAGTTTGTTCATCCACCACAGAATCTTTTGGGTTTACAGATGCAGATGAACATATTTAGGGGTATGATTCTCTCTCTGGGTGTCTCGCTGTCGGAATTTGCGAGAGGTCCCGGGTTCAAATCCCGGACGAGTCCTTCAGTGAGATTTTCCGTTGGTCAAGCCGCATGTTTTCTTCATTTATTTGCGGCGAAGACGGCGGGATTCATTCACATTGGGTTTGCTTTGAGAAGCTGAGCTCAAACTGCATGGAAACAAGACGTTCCCGAGAAGCTTGTCTATGTGTGGGCATTCACATTTCTATTGACTAATTCTGGTGGACTCAGACAGCTCTTTGTCACTTTCATTTTATCAGTTCAACAACTTCAAACTGTGAACTCTCACTTCCCCCTCCACCACATGTTTTTTCCATCAACTTATCATTCCATCCATTGATATGTTTTACCGCCAGCATTGCCCACCTCCCCCCAGCCCAGACCATCCTCCTTGATCAATCAGATCCCTGTTTGTAATTGTTATCTGAAACACTGCTTACCTTTGTTCTGCCATTAACACATTCTGACCTCTTGATGCGCCATCAGCACCTTTCATAGCGTTGATTAGCCTCATTTACATTGCCTTTTTCTTTCTGCCCGAGACATTTTCGTCATTTCCTACTAATATTTTGCTAGCCCTCTATCGAGGCCCAATACAGCACTCCACCACCCCCACCCCCCACCCACAATCGTCTGAATCTCCAGTTCCAGTTCTCCAGCTTTGACAAAGAGTCCACTTGAATGGAAACGACAGCTGCCATTTCGCTCCCCAGAGGCTGTCAGACCTGCTGAGATTATCCGGTATTTTCTGTTTTTGTCATACATTTAGACATGTTTGAGATTGTGATTAAAGCGCTGAAATTCTGTTGTGGATGAACTAGCTGCTAATATCCGAGCTGTGCCAAGATATGAAAATTCTTCACCTCTCATTGCCTGCCGAAAATTCAGTGCTTGGGCCTTAATGTTCAATTCAGTTTAGTGGTTCATGTGAGACGAAATCTCATAGTCCTAGAACCACACGAGATTCCGGCAACATTCAGGAAACAGAATTATTTTGTGCCCAATAATTGTGCAAACTTTTCTCACACAAAATGCTGAACGTTCGATTTTTCTACCCGGTTTCGAACCGGGGACCTTTCGTGCGTGAGGCGAATGTGATAACCATTACACTACAGAACCCACTGATGTTCACTGGACGTGCGGAATGTACAACCTCACTGTGTTGCTGCAGATTCTGATGGTCTGTTTGAGAGGCCCTTGTTGCAAGCGACAGCTTTTTCTTAAATTAACAGATGTCTCAACAAATAAAGCCGTGAGATGTAGAAATTATATCGAAATTAACATAAATTATATTTTGCTTAATGTCGGTCTTAAATTTGTGCTCTTTGGTCTCGAGGTCTGGTTCTCGTTTAGGGATTTTCAATCAATGCCTATGGGAGTAGTCGTGGGTTTAAATCCAGGAGAAGCTCTTTACTCCAGGTCAGGGATTATGAATTGTTTGCGATGCTGACGGCGGGGTTGATTTACATTGGCCCACTCTGAAAAAGATTTCTCAGGACTCGGAATGTTTACGTCGTTCCTCTCCCCACAGATGATGCTCGAGAGAGAGAGACAGTGTCTGAGTTTTGAAAGAATTGATGCTCCAGATCTGTGTTAACCACAGGGACGTGACACATCTAATCCACAGAGCCAAAGTGGAGAATTGAACTGACTGGGGAGCTGGATCTTAACGCTGACCTCCCGGACCTCGGCGTCGTGAAATGATCCAAAGAAGCTCAACAGACACTCGAGGAACAGCAGCGCATCTTTCCACTGGGCTCAATACAGCTTTCACACTCAGTGTGTGTTCAGCAGTTTCACACTGTAAATGCTGCACCCATTTTGTGTGTCCTTACATCGCAGATTTGGGTTTCAATCTTGTTTCCACTTGTTCTTTGTGTCCGGGCGGTAGTTGCTGATCAATCTGCCATCGATAGCTCCTCCAGACATATCTTTTGTTTCTTTGTTTCTTCCATTGCGCTAACAGAGAGCTGGCACAGATCCGGCGGCCGGAATGGCCTCATACTGGCCTCATACTGTGGTGTCATTATTCTCTGATTTGATGCTAACCTAACTCTGTGGCCAGGTCCCAAGGCCTCTTCTCGTTTAATCTCTCCTGACTTGCCCCCTATTAGAGCCCTTTCCTGTTGTTCTGTTTCCTCCCTCGGTAAGTTCACTTGGTTAAGACGTACCACATTTCTAACCTGTCCCGGTTTTAATAAACGTGATCGGTGAAAGACGAACATTGTTCTCCTGTCGACAAATGCCGTCTGACTACCTGAGATGTTGCAGTACTTTTGGCGTTCTCCGCAGATGTTAGATTGATTTTCGATGGCAATGACAGTATGCTTTGACTCTTTTTGCGGGGCTTGTTGGTCTAGGGGTATGATTCTCGCTCTGGGTGTGTCGCTGTCGGAATTTGCGAGAGGTCCCGGGTTCAAATCCCGGACGAGCCCTTCGATGAGGTTTTCCGTTGGTCGAGCCATGTTTGCTTCATTTCTTAGCGGCGCTGTCGGCGGGATTCATTCACATTGGGTTTTCTTTGAGAAGCTGAGCTCAAACTGCATGGAACCAATACGTTCCCGAGAAGTTTGTCTATGTGTGGGCATTCACATTTCTATTGACTAATTCTGGTGGACTCAGACAGCTCTTTGTCCCTTTCATTTTATCAGTTCAACAACTTCAGACTGTGAACTCTCACTTCCCCCTCCACCACATGTTTTTTCCATCAACTTATCAACCCTTCCATTGATATGTTTTACCCTCAGCATTGCCCACCTCCCCCCAGCCCATACCATCCTATGTGTGGGCATTCACATTTCTATTGACTAATTCTGGTGGACTCAGACAGCTCTTTGTCCCTTTCATTTTATCAATTCAACAACTTCAGACTGTGAACTCTCACTTCCCCCTCCACCACATGTTTTTTCCATCAATTTATCATCCCTTCCATTGATATGTTTTACCCTCAGCATTGCCCACCTCCCCCCAGCCCATACCATCCTATGTGTGGGCATTCACATTTCTATTGACTAATTCTGGGGGAATCAGACAGCTCTTTGTCCCTTTCATTTTATCAGTTCAACAACTTGAGACTGTGAACTCTCACTTCCCCCTCCACCACATGTTTTTTCCATCAACTTATCATCCCTTCCATTGATATGTTTTACCCTCAGCATTGCCCCCCTCCCCCCAGCCCATACCATCCTACTTCAGCAATCTGATCCCTGTTTGTAATTGTTCTCTGACGCACTGCTTACCTTTGTTCTGCCATTAACACATTCTGACCGCTTGATGCGCCATCAGCACCTTTCATAGCCTTGATTAGCCTCATTTACATTCCCTTTTTCTTTCTGCCCGAGACATTTTCGTTATTTCCCACCTATTGCTAGCCCTCTATCGAGGCCCAATACAGCACTCCACCACCCCCACCCACCACCCACAATCGTCTGAATCTCCAATTCCAGTTCTCCAGCTTTGACAAAGAGTCCACTTGACTGGAAACGACAGCTGCCATTTCGCTCCCCAGAATCGGTCAGACCTGCTGAGATTATCCAGTATTTTCTGTTTTTGTTTCGTTTGAAGCATCCGCAGTAAATTGCATTTGTCATACATTTAGACATGTTTGAGATGGTGATTAAATATGTTCATTTGTAAATCGCTGAATTTCTGTTGTGGATGAACTCGCTGCTAATATCCGAGCTGTGCCAAGATATGAAAATTCTTCACCTCTCATTGCCTGCCGAAAATTCAGTGCTTGGGCCTTAATGTTCAATTCAGTGTAGTGGCTCATGTGAGACGGAATTTCATAGTCCTGGAACACACGAGATTCCGGCAACATTCAGGAAACATAATTATTTTGTGCCCAATAATTGTGCAAACTTTTCTCGCACGAAATGCTAAATGTTCGATGTTTCTGCCCGGTTGCGAACCGGGGACCTTTCGCGTGTGAGGCGAATGTGATAACCACTACACTACAGAAACCGCTGGCAAACAATGGACGTGCGGAATGTACAACCTCACTGTGTTGCTGCAGATTCTGATGGTCTGTTTGAGAGGCCAGGTCCCTTGTTGCAAGCGACAGCTGTTTCTTAAATTAACAGATGTCTCAACATATAAAGCCGTGAGATGTAGAAAGTATATCGAAATTAACATAAGTTATATTTTGCTGAATGTCGGTCTCAAATTTGTGCTCTTTGGTCTCGAGGTCTGGTTCTCGTTCAAGGATTTTCAAGCAATGCCTATGGGAGTGGTCGTGGGTTTAAATCCAGGACAGGCTCTTGACTCCAGGTCAGGGATTACGAATTGTTTGCGATGCTGACGGCAGGGTTGATTTACATTGGCCCACTCTGAAAAAGATTTCTCAGGACTCGGAATGTTTACGTCGTTTCTCTCCCCACAGATGATGCGAGAGAGAGAGAGACAGTGTCTGAGCTGGAGTGCGTTTGGATAAAATTGATGCTCCAGATCTGTGTAAACCACAGGGACGTGACCCATCTAATCCACAGAGCCAACGTGGAAAATTGAACTGACTGGAGGGCTGGATCTTGACGCTGACCTCCCGGACCTCGACGTCGTGAAATATTCCAAAGAAGCTCAACAGACACTCGAGGAACAGCAGCGCATCTTTCCACTGGGCTCAATACAGCTTTCACACTCAGTGTGTGTTCAGCAGTTTCACACTGTAAATGCTGCACCCATTTTGTGTGTCCTTCCATCGCAGGTTTGGGTTTCAATCTTGTTTCCACTTGCTCTTTGTGTCCGGGCGGTAGTTGTTGATCAATCTGCCATCGATAGCTCCTCCAGACATATCTTTTGTTTCTTTGTTTCTTCCATTGCGCTAATTGAGAGCTGGCACAGGCACGGTGGCCGGAAAGGCCTCATACTGTGGTGTCATTAATCTCTGATTTGATGCTAACCTAACTCTGTGGCCCAGGGAAGCCAAGGCCTCTTCTCATTTAATCTCTCCTGACTTGCCCCCTATTAGAGCCCTTTCCTGTTGTTCTGTTTCCTCCCTCCAGTAATTCACTTGGTTAAGACGTACCACATTTCTAACCTGTCCCGGTTTTAATGAAAGGTGACGGTGAAAGACGAACTTTGTTGTCCTGTCGACAAATGCCACCTGACAACTTGAGTTGTTGCAGTACTTTTGGCGTTCTCCAGATGTCAGATTTATGTTCGATGGCAATGACAGTATGCTTTGGCTTTTTTCGCGCGCCTCGTTGGTCTAGGGGTATGATTCTCGCTTTGGGTGTGTTGTTGTCTGTATTTGCGAGAGGTCACGGGTTCAAATCCCGGACGAGCCCTTCGATGAGGTTTTCCGTTGGTCAAGCCGCATGTGTTCTTCATTTCTTTGCTGCGTAGACGGCGGCATTCATTCACATTGGGTTTGCTTTGAGAAGCTGAGTTCAAACTGCAGGGAACCAATACGTTCCCGAGAAGCGTGTCTATGTGTGTCATTCACATTTCTATTGACTAATTCTGGTGGACTCAGGCAGCTCTTTGTCCTTTTCATTTTATCAGTTCAACAACTTCAGACTGTGAACTCTCACTTCCCCCTCCAACACATGTTTTTCCATCAACTTATCATTCCTTCCATTGATATAGTTTACCCTCGACATTGCCCCCCCTCTCCCCAGCCCATACCATCCTACTTGATCAATCAGATCCCTGTTTGTAATTGTTCTCTGACGCACTGCTTACCTTTGTTCTGCCATTAAAACATTCTGACCGCTTAATGCGCCATCAGCACCTTTCATTGCCTTGATTAGCCTCATTTACATTCCCTTTTGTTTCTCTCCGATACATTTTCGTCATTTCCACCTATTGCTCGCCCTCTATCGAGGCCCAATACAGCACTCCACCACCACCACCCCTACCCCACCCACAATCGTCTGAATCTCCAGTTCCAGTTCTCCAGCTTTGACAAAGTGTCCACTTGACTGGAAACGACAGCTGCCATTTCGCTCCCCAGAGGCTGTCAGACCTGCTGAGATTATCCAGTATTTTCTATTTTTGTTTCCGTTTGTAGCATCTACAATAAGTTGCAGTTGTCATACATTTAGGAATGTTTCAGATGGTGATTAAATATGTTCATTTGTAAATCGCTGAAATTCTGTTGTGGATGAACTAGCTGCTAATATCCGAGCTGTGCCAAGATATGAAAATTCTTCACCTCTCATTGCCTGCCGAAAATTCAGTGCTTGGGCCTCAATGTTCAACTCAGTTTAGTAAGAAGTCTTACAACACCAGGTTAAAGTCCAACAGGTTTGTTTCAAACACGAGCTTTCGGAGCACGGCTCCTTCTTCAGGTGAATGGAAAGGCTTGTTCCAGAAATGTTTACATAGACACAGTCAGAGATGCCCCGGAATGCGAGCACCTGCAGGCAATCAAATCATCAAAGATGCAGAGAGAGAGGTAACTCCAGGTTAAAGAGGTGTGAATTGTCCCAAGCCAGTTCAGTCGGTAGGCCTCTGCAAGTCCAGGCTTGTTTAGTGACTCATGTGAGATGAAATCTCATAGTCCTGGAACACACGAGATTCCGGTAACATTCAGGAAGAGAATTATTTTGTGCCCAATAATTGTGCAAACTTTCCTCACACGAAATGCTAAATGTTCGATGTTCGAGTTTCTGACCGGTTTCGGGCCCGGAACTTTCCGCGTGTGAGGCGAATGTGATAACCACTACACTACAGAAACCGCTGGCAATCAATGGACGTGCGGAATGTACAACCTCACTGTGTTGCTGCAGATTCTGATGTTCTGTTTGAGAGGCCAGGTCCCTTGTTGCAGACGACAGCTGTTTCTTAAATTAACAGATGTCTCAACATATAAAGCCGTGAGATGTAGAAATTAACATAAGTTGTATTTTGCTTAATGCCCTTCTTAAATTTGTGCTCTTTGGCCTCGAGGTATGGTTCTCGTTTAGGGATTTTTAATCAATGCCTATGGGAGTGGTCGTGGGTTTAAATCAAGGACAAGCCCTTTACTCCAGGTCAGAGATTATGAATTGTTTGCGATGCTGACGGCGGGGTTGATTTACATTGGCCCACTCTGAAAATGATTTCTCAGGACTCGGGATGTTTACGTCGTTTCTCTCCCCACCGTTGATGCTCGAGAGAGACAGTGTCTGAGCTGGAGTGCGTTTGGATAAAATTGAAGCTCCAGATCTGTGTTAACCGCAGGGACGTGACCCATCTAATCCACAGAGCCAAAGTGGAGAATTGAACTGACTGGAGAGCTGGATCTTAACGCTGACCTCCCGGACCTCGGCGTCGTGAAATGTTCCAAAGAAGCTCAACAGACACTCGAGGAACAGCAGCGCATCTTTCCACTGGGCTCGATCCATTTTCACACTAAGTGTGTGTTCAAAAGTTTCACACTGTAAATGCTGCACCGATTTTGTGTGTCCTTACATGGCAGATTTCGGTTTAAAGAAACAGGTTCTTCCAATAAGTTACATGGCCTCTCAGCGGAACCATGAGAAGCTGCACACAATACATTGAGGTTCAACATTGCACACGGCCACTGATTGCGATTCCCCCAGCAGTTTCTGTAGTATAGTGGTCATCGCATTCGCCTAACACGCGAAAAGTGGCCGGTTCGAAACCGGGCAGAAACAGTTTGTTCAGCCACCACAGAATCTATTGGGTTTACAGATGCAGATGAACATATTTAATCACCATTTCAAACATGTCCAAATGTACGATAAAAGCAACTTACTGCTTCTCATTTTGTGTGACGAATGTTTGCACAAAATACGTTTCTTCCTCAATCTCGCACGTTCGAGCAACATGAGATTTGGTCTCGCATGAGATATTAAAATTCCTGCAGCAAAGTTAGAAATACTGAATTTTCAAGACGCCAGGGGAAGAAAAGCCTTCCCTCTTTTGCCACGATTCGGATATTAGCAGTTTGTTCAGCCACCACAGAATCTATTGGGTTTACAGATGCAGATGAACATATTTAATCACCATTTCAAACATGTCTAAATGTACGAAAAAAGCAACTTACTGCTTATGCGTCAATGGGAAAGAAAAACAGAAAACACAGGACAGTCTCATCAGGTCTGACAGCCTCTGTGGAGAGAGATGGCAAGTGTCGTTTCGAGTCTGGGTGACTCTGTCGAAGCTGGACAACTGGATATTTGGTCAGGTGTAGACTGGCGGTGTGTGTGGGGGAAGTGGGGGTGGAGGGGAGCGTGAAGCATTGGGCCTCGACAGACGGCCAGCGATGGGTGGAGAATAACAAAAATGTGTTGGGTCAAAAGAAAAAGGGAATGTAGATGTTTCTAATCAGTGTTATGAACGGTGCTGACAGAGGCGATTAGGAGATTAGAATGTGTTAATGGCAGAGTACAATGAGGAACAAGGGGCGGATTTCCCAAGAGGGAGGTGATTGGCTTGGGGAATGGGGAGGGGGAGACAATGGGAGAGGAAGACATATTAATGGAAGCAATGAAAATAAGTTGATGGAAATAAACATGTGGTGAAGTGGGAAGAGTGATTTCACGGTGCGAAGTTGTTGAGCCTACTGTAAAATCAGCAAGGCTGATGGGGTGCTGTTCCTCGGCGTTGTGCTGAGCTACATGGGAACATTGCAGCAGGCCAAGATCGGACATGTGGACATGAGAGCAGGACAGTGAGTTCAAATAGCAAGCGACAGGAGAATCTGCCGCCAGCTTGTCGATGGAGCGAAGGTGTTTTGCAAAGCGGTCACACAGTCGGCATTTAGTCTCTCCAATGCAGAGCAGATGGCATTGGAATCAGCAAATGCAACAGGCCAGATTGAAGGATGTCTTATAGTAATGTGAACTCAAAAGGACAGACACAAACGATACTGTAACTGACTTAGAGGAAATGCCAGATACTTAACTGAACCAGCTTTGGGAAAGAAAAAACGGTCTTCCTGATGGAGAAACAGGAAAAGCCAGTGCGGGAATTCAGGCTCAAAGTTGATTTGCAATTACCCCTCCTTTCTTATACATGAACGGTATTTAGGCTGCAGCATTTTACACACCAAAACACAAAGAGGTCAAATATTTAAAAAAAAACATAATTGTCAATTCTTAAACTCAACTCAAGCATTGATTAACGAAACAATTATTGAGTAAAGTCGGTTGATATTTTCTGTAGGATTTCAGAATGCTGCATTAATAATAGAAGAGAGCATTCCGCCGTTAGAGATTTGCTGAACAAATGCTTCAGTTCAATATAGGTTCTTCTTCTGGCTTGTAAGTTTAGACATCTATTTTAAAGAAACAGACGTGTTCTTGTAAGAAGTGACATGGCCTCTCAGCCGAACCATGCGAAGCTGCAACAAGGCAGTTGAGTTGAAGGTGACACAGGTCCGTTGGACTGTGCGCTGCCAGCTGTTTCTATACTGTAGTGGTTATCACATTCGCTTTGCACCCGAATGGTCCCCGGTTCGAAACCGAGCCGAAACATTCCAGAGAGATTCCCGCTTCGTCTGTTTCTAAATATTACCTCGACCTCGTAACTGGTCTTCATCATCGAGGAATATCAAAAGCTTGTAACTGCCGTGGGCCAGTGGCGCAATGGATCAAGCGTCTGACTACGAATCAGGAAAATTCAGGTTCGACTACTGGCTGGCTCGTAGTTCCTAGTTTTGGCGTCACCTTTAGTTCAGTGGGTTGGACAGCTGGTTCCCGATGCAGAGCAAAGGTAGCAGGGCATCATCAATTCTCGTTTCAGCTGTGGTTACTTTTGAAAGCCCTGCCCTCTCAATTTAACTTCAAGCAAAACATAACTTATCTCCAGTTCAGCAAAGTTCAATATCTGATCCTTTGATAAGTTGAGACATCAGTTTTAAAGAAACGGCTTCTCCCAATAAGTTACATGGCCTCTCAGCGGAACCATTAGAAGCTGCAACAGTACATTGAGGTTCAACATTGCACAGAGCCACTGATTGCGGTGCTCCCAGCAGTTTCTGTAGTGTAGTGGCTATCACATTCGCCTAACACGCGAAAGGTCCCCGGTTCGAAACCGGGCAGAAACATCGCATGCTTCTCACTTTGTGCGACGAATGTTTGCACAAAATACCTTTCTTCCTCAATCTCGCACGTTCGAGGAACATGAGATTTGGCCTCTCCTGAGATATTAAAATTCCTGCAACAAAGTCAGAAATACGGAATATTCAAGACGCCAGGGTAAGAAAAGCCTTCCCTATTTTGCCACGATTCGGATATTAGCAGTTTGTTGATCCACCACAGAATCTTTTGGGTTTACAGATGCAGATGAACATATTTAATCACCATTTCAAACATGTCTAAATGTACGATAAAAGCAACTTACTGCGGATGCGTCAATAGGAAACAAAAACAGAAAACACAGGACAGTCTCATCAGGTCAGACAGCCTCTGTGGAGAGAGATGGCAAGTATCGTTTCGAGCCTGGGTGTCTCTTTGTCGAAGCTGGACAACTGGATCTTTGGTCAGGTGCAGACTGGCGGTGTGTGTGGGGGAAGTGGGGGTTGGGGGAGGGGTGGGGGGTGGAGGAGAAGTGGGGGTTGGGGGAGGGGTGGGGGGTGGGGGGTGGAGGAGGGGTGGGGGTGGGGTGGGGGGGGTTGGGGGGGGTGGGGGGGGTAGGGGGGTGGGGGGGGTGTGGGGGGGGGGTGTGGGGGGGGGGGGTGGGGGGGAGGGGGGGGGGTGGGGGGGTGAGGGGGGGGGGGGGGTGGGGGGTGAGGGGGGGGGGGTGGGGGGGTTGAGGGGGGTGGGTGGGGGAGAGGGGAGCGTGAAGCATTGGGCCTCGATAGACGGCCAGCGATGGGTGGAGAACAAAAATGTGTTGGGTCGAAAGAAAAAGGGAATGTAAATGTTTCTAATCAAAGTTAAGAATGGTACTGACCGAGGCGATTAGAAGATTAGAATGTGTTAATGGCAGAGGACACTGAGGAACAAGCGGCGGATTTCCCAAGAGGGATGCGATTGGCTAGGGGAATGGGAAGGGGGAGACAATGGGAGAGGAAGACAGATCGATGGAAGCAATGAAAATAAGTTGATGGAAATAAACATGTGGTGAAGTGGGAAGAGTGATTTCATGGTGCAAAGTTGTTGAGCGTACTGTAAAATCCGCAAGAGTGTACCGTGCCTATTCGGAGGTTGGGGTGCTGTTCCTCGGCGTTGTTCTGAGCTACAAGGGAACATTGCAGCAGGCCAAGATCGGACATGTGGACATGAGAGCATGTGAGTGAACGTGAGTTCAAATAGCAAGCGACAGGAGAGTCTACCACCAGCTTGTCGATGGAGCGAAGGTGTTTTGCAAAGCGGTCACCCAGTCGGCATTTAGTCTCTCCAATGCAGAGTAGATGGCATTGGGATCAGCAAATGCAACAGGCCAGATTGAAGGATGTCTGAAAGTAATATATACTCAAAAGGACAGACACAAACGATACTGTAGCTGACTTAGAGGAAATGCCAGAGACTTAACTGAACCAGCTTTGGGAAGGAATAAACGGTCTTCCTGATGGAGAAACAGGAAAAGCCAGTGTGGGAATACAGGCTCAAAGTTGATTTACAATTACCCCTCCTTTCTTCTACATGAACGGTATTAAGGCTGCAGCATTTTACACACCAAAACACAAAGAGGTCAAATATTTAAAAAAAAAACATAATTGTCAATTCTTCAACTCAACTCAAGCATTGATTAACGAAACAAATATTGAGTTAAGTCGGTTGCTTTTTTCTGTACGATTTCAGAATGCTGCATTAATAATAGAAGAGAGCATTCCGCCGTTAGAGATTTGCTGAACAAATGCTTCAGTTCAATATAGGTTCTTCTTCTGGCTTGTAAGTTTAGACATCTATTTTAAAGAAACAGACGTGTCCTTGTAAGCCTGTCAGCCGAACTATGCGAAGCTGCAACAAGGCAGTTGTGTTGAAGGTGACACAGGTCCGTTGGCGTCTCCGTTGCCAGCTGTTTGTGTAGTGTAGTGGTTATCACATTCCCTTTTCACGCGAATGGTCCCCGGTTCGAAACCGGGCAGAAACATTCCAGAGAGATTTATGTTTCTTAATAGTATCTGGGTCTCGCATAATGTATAAAGATTCCTGCAGCAAAGTCAGAAATACTGCATTTTCAGGACGCCAGGGGAAGAAAAGCCTTCCCTATTTTTCCACGATTAGGATATTAGCAGTTTGTTCATCCACCACAAGAATCTACTGGGTTTACAGATGCAGATGAACATATTTAATCACCATTTCAAACATGTCTAAATGTACGATAAAAGCATTTACTGCGGATGCGTCAATGGGGAACAAAAAAAGAAAACACAGGACAGTCTCAGCTGGTCTGGCAGTCTCTGTGGAGAGAGATGGCAGCTGACGTTTCGAGTCTGGCTTACTCTTTGTCAAAGCTGGAGAATGGGCAATAGGGTCAGATTCAGGCTATTGTGGCTGGGGCGGGGCTGACGTGACGCATTGGTCCTCGGTAGAGTGTCAGCGACTGGTGGCAAATGACGAAAATGTGTTGGACAGAAAGGAAAAGTGAATGTAATTGAGGCTAATCAGGGCTAAGAGAGGTGCTGATAGAGGCGCATTAAGAGGTCAGAATGTGTTAATGGTAGAACAAAAGTAAGCAGCGAGGCAGAGGAAAATGAGATTTAAATCGCTTATTGTCACTAGTGGGCTTCAAATAAAGTTACGGTCGCCACATTCCGGCGCCTGTTGGGGGAGGCTGGTACTGGCCTATCGTGGTCCGCTTTCAAAGCCAGCGATTCAGCACTATGCTAATCCAGCCCCTGCAATAGAGATCAGATTGCTCAAGTGGGATCGGATGGGCTGGGTGGAGGGGCAATGGTGAGGGCAAACATATCGTTGGAATTAATGAAAATAAGTTGATGGAAATAAACAGGTGGTTAAGGGGGTAGAGAGAGTTCAGAGTCTGAGGTTGTTGAACTGAATGTTAAGTCGGGACGGCTGTAACATGCCTAATCAGAGGATGAGGAGCTATTCCCCCAGTTTCTGCTGGGTTTCTGTGGAACATTGCAGCAGGCCAGGGTCGAAATGAAGACATACATAATAAATAGATACGTGAATGTAAATGGGGAATTGGGAATGTTTCACTGTCAAAATAAATATTGGTTAAAAATAGACTAGCGATTCAAGAAGGCAATTTACCATCACCGTCCCAATAGCAAATAGCTGTGGGTAATAAATGCTGGAGCAGCCAGGGGTGTTCACATCCCTGAATGAATGAAATGGAACAGACAGAGAGCTGCCTGAATCCACCAGAATAGAGATAAGTGAATGTCCACTCATAGACAAGCGTTTCTAAAATGTTTCGATTTTCTCGGGAACGTATTGGTTCCATGCAGTTTGAGCTCAGCTTCTCAAAGCAAACCCAATGTGAATGAATCCCGCCGTCTACGCCGCAAAGAAATGAAGAAAACATGTTGCTTGACCAACGAAAACCCTCATCATAGGGCTCATCCGGGATTTGAACCCGAGACCTCTCGCAAATTCCTACAGCGAGACACCCAAAGCGAGACTCATACCCGTAGACCAACGAACCCCTCGAAAATAACCGCAGAATACCGTCATTGCCATCGAAAGTCGATCTAACATCTGCGGAGAAAGTGGAAAATACTGGACCAACTCAGGGAGTCAGGCGGCATTTCTCGACAGGACAACAAAGTGGGTCTTTCACATCACCTTTCATTAAAACCGGGACAGGTTAGAAATGTAGTACGTCTTAACCAAGTGAACTCCCGGAGGGAGCAAACAGAACAACAGGAAAGGGCTCTGAAAGGGGGCAAGTCAGGAGAGATTAATTGGGAAAAGGCCTTGGCTTACCTTGCCACAGAGTGAGGTCCGCATCGAATCAGAGAATGATTAGAAGGGACACTCAATTGATGTGCTAAAAAATATTGATTTTGGTGGAATATATCACTAGTAATTGTTTCTAAAAGCAGCAAACAAAATCTTCCCGATTACATGAAAAATTAGACAGTGAGAGATGAATTTTATTTATTATGATGAATTTTATTTACTGTGTTGCGATATGTTTACATCCGTACTTCCACCAAGATTCAACGGAACCTTTCAAAGGAGAATTGTGAAGGGAAGCATCATGGCTAATGTGAGGTATGAAAGGCGATTGGGACAGCGTTTTCAAATAGACACAGGAAAACTGAATCCTCATTCCGTTCCCTAAATCTCTATGATTCATGAGCGTTCATGTCACTTCCTCACTGTTTGTTCTCAGTCACTTGAGCAGTGAGCAGGTGCAGGATGGTGACAGGCCTCTGGAGATTGAACCGTCGCTATTTCCGCTCCAGCAGTTGATCCGCCGCACAGTTTGATCAGTTTAGAGTCTGCGGTGTCCACGACCACAGCTTCCGTTTGCTGCTCTCGATCTGAACCGATTGTGCTGGTGGATACATCGCT
Organism: Scyliorhinus canicula; assembly: GCF_902713615.1. Classification (NCBI taxonomy): domain Eukaryota; kingdom Metazoa; phylum Chordata; class Chondrichthyes; order Carcharhiniformes; family Scyliorhinidae; genus Scyliorhinus; species Scyliorhinus canicula. Next base: position 236,800 of record NW_024055478.1, read on the forward strand.
GCCTCTGGCCCCTTCCTATCATTACTTCTGTAAACAATGCAGTGGTGCAGGAATCTGTATGGCTGCGTCAGCAGATCATTTCCTGCATTGAATAAATACGGAAGAACATTAGAATAGAATAAAACAGTACAGCACAGAACAGGCCCTCGACGTTGTGCCGAGCAATGATCACCCTACTCAAACCCACGTATCCATCCTATACCCATAACTCAACAACTCCCCTTTAACCTTACTTTTTAGGACACTACGGGCAATTTAGCATGGCCAATCCACCTAACCTGCACATCTTTGGACTGTGAGAGGAAACCGGAGCACCCAGAGGAAACCCACGCACACACGGGGAGGATGTGCAGACTCGGCACAGACAGTGACCCAGCCGGGAATCGAACCTGGGACCCTGAAGCTGTGAAGCATTTATGCTAGCCACCATGCTACCCTGCTGCCCAATTGTTGTTGATCTAAAGTGCAACCACAAATGCTGTGCCTGATTCTATCATATAAACATATAAAGTAGATGGAATGAGGCAGGAACTCAGAAGTAAATATAATTTACATGAGTCAAAGAGGACAAAGATCTCAGGGATCGAATGCGAAAATTTGGGAACACGATGCCGATGATGTTACAGAGTTAAAGGATCCAGGATTTATCAACAACGACGCAGGCATTAGAAAAGATACAGCAAGTGTAAATATGTACATATCGCTGTTGGGATAGCTGTTCAAACACATGGATGGTTCCGTTACTCTTCTTTCATTTGGTATTAACCGCACAGGCAGAATGTGGGAGGGATTGGGAAAGATGAAGCAGGGATGAAAGACAATAATCCTGAGCAGAGACTTCAGCAACTGGAGCAAGTGCACGAGAAACGTTGCCGGGAACAGAATCCATCAATCAGCTTAAGAAAGAAGTGGATAAATATCGGACCAGTAACTAGAAATTTTAAAATGATGAAATCTATGGAACAAGCAGATAATTAATCAGTGGATAACTCCTTAAGCGAGACAATACAAAATAATGGACCGCATTTCCTCTCTTTGGGCTGTCAAACACTATGATTATAAGATAATCAATGGCTCTGCTCAGTCAGACAGGAAACAGAGCACTGACTATCTGAATCATTGTAACCTGGTGTTACACACAGGAAGCAGAGAGGTTTGGAATCAGTGACGGTTCAAGTGGTCTATGGATTGAGAAACAGCCAATCGCTCAGTGGCACCGTGAGTAACGCCAGGTAAGGACATCCCATAATAGTCCAATCGGTGACAATGTGGCCCCTCAGTCTCACATTGAGGGGGGAGGGGGGGGGGGCAAGCCCCAGTCTGTAAATCAGACCCGGATGTATCCGCCTTTTTTCCACTTTCATCATCGTGACCAGGAATCCCAGGAAAGAGCTGTTTCCAGCTGGAACTATGAAGCTGCTGATATTGGGTGAGTTTATTTTCCTATCTGATGCATTGTTTTGACAATCACATAACACCGTGTGGTTATGTGGATTTTACTTTGTTCCCAGCTGTTCAGTGTGAGGATCAGAGCTCCCACCCTGAGCAGGCGGTGTCCCGGGAAGGGGATCGGGCTGAACTGAATTGCTGGCTCTCCATTGGTTCTGGCTATTTCGTAGCCTGGTACAGACAGACACTGACAGAGGCTCCCACATTTATCGCCTCCATTTACCGGGGGACTGAGACCAAAGGACGCTCCACCCTGTCCTTGGAGAGAACAAAGAAGTCCATTTCCATCTGTTTCGATGAGAGCACGGTCCAGGACTCCGGACTGTATCTCTGTGCGAAGCAGCCACAGTGACACACAGAGCGGATCCGGCTGGATAATATCTTGTTCACTGTCGGGTCTCCGCTGCCCCGCTAACCTTTCCCCAAACCAGAACCTTTAGAGTTGCCGGTGATGGTCATAAATGTTACTTTCCCATGTTCAAACTTCTATCTGGACAATCTTCCAACACCAGGGCAGCACGGTAGCATTGTGGATAGCACAATGGCTTCACAGCTTCAGGGTCCCAGGTTCGATTCCGGCTTGGGTCACTGTCTGTACGGAGTCTGCACATCCTCCCCGTGTGTGCAGGTCAGGTGGATTGGCCATGATAAATTGCCCTTAGTGTCCAAAATTGCACTTAGTGTTGGGTGGGGTTACTGGGTTATTGGGAGGTGTTGACCTTGGGTAGTGTGCTCTTTCCAAGAGCCGGTGCAGACTCGATGGGCCGAATGGCCTCCTTCTGCACTGTAAATTCTATGATAAAACATTATAGCTGTTACTAGTAAAGTAAAGCCGCCATAGACCCAAATCAGCACTTTGAGTGGAATGCTGACTGGTGGTGATTTAACCGGATGATCACCACATCGTCTGTCGAGGGACAAGGTTGGGAACTCGGGGCTTAGGAATAACGTCTGTTATAGCTGTTACAGGAGATATAGAGGAACAGGGCAGGTTAAGTAAAGTTCTCTATTTAATTGTCCCAAACTAAAAAGTTAAGACACAGGCAGAAAATCTGACTCTTCTTTCTCTTTCAAATACTTAGCTTGACGTGCAAGAGAAAGATAGATAATGAATTATGCAGATAGATAGAAAAATTGATAGTCGGTATATAGATGGTTAGATAGTCATGGGAACGCAGACAGACAAATAGAATGGTAGATAAATTCAGTAAGAAGTTCCGAAACAAAGCTGTTGGACTTCAACCTCCTGTGGTAAAACTTCTTACTCTCCCATCCCAGTCCGGCATCTTCACATCATGATAGATAGACTGTTAGATTAGCCTATTCTGCCTATATACTCAAGCACTTTATCTATTTCTCCTTGGACATATCGTGATGTTAATTTTATTTCTGTTTTAACAGCTGTTAATTGTCATTCAGGGACATTTCAGATATCGATATCTCGGGTAACACAATGTCAGACTATCTCGCTTCATCACAACGCTACTTTCACTACAAATGACTGGTGCCAGCAGTTCTCCAATCAAGCTCCCGAGTATCTGGTCTCCACACTCGGAGGTTAAAGAGTTCAGGGAAGTTTTAAAGTATCCCTGGACCTTCAGAAAGGCTCCACCACTCTCAGTGTTAACACGGTTGAGCTGACAGACTGTGCGGTGCATTACAATGCAGTGAGACACTGTGAAACAAAGAGATGAGAACCCTGTACCCTGCTCACTCGATATGGGGACTGCAGAGACATGTAGCGAATGGGCTTTAGAAGGGAGTGTGATACAAGCAAAATCAATTAAAAGGTTCTTGCTTATGGATTTAAAACATATACTTTATTCATTCTAATAATCTAATTTGCAGATAATCCGTAGTAGAAACACGTAAACCATTGGATGATACATTGGCTTACTGCAATTTGGTTCCCGTCATTGTTTGATGTTTAGGGAACCTTCAAGCCTTCCATTCTACCGAAATTAACATTCCAAATGTATCAGTTGTGGATATATCAGTTTATTTCGTTAAGCTATTTATGCAAATAACAAGTACTTTACAAATGGCGTAGGCACGTCCGAAGATTGAGGCAAAGGAACTGGCATCAATCCGAAATGGCAAGTGTAGCAAAAGCAATGTAATGGAAAATGCCTCAGATGCGGTAATAAAAACATCAAAGTAATAAACCCCGTAATAAGTTGCCACAATAAAATCTCCTCAATATTCAAGGATAAATATGTGCAGGTTAGGTGGATTGGCCTTGATAAATTGCCCTTAGTGTCCAAAATTGCCCTTAGTGTTGGGTGGGGTTATTGGGTTATGGGGATAGGGTGGGGGTGTTGATCTTGGGTAGGGTGCTCTTTCCAAGAGCCGGTGCAGACTCGATGGGCCGAATGGCCTCTTTCTGCACTGTAAATTTTATAAAATTCTATGAAATTGAGAATCGCTATTTCACAGAGAATATTCCACTAGATGGCGCGCTAGGACAGTATCTGTGTCCAAAATTTACAGAGGCGTCAGTTCACCGCCGTAACAGCTGACAGCTGAGGAATACAGGAAATGTGTATGTTTCGTGTCATTTCCAGGTAAACGATATGTATTTAGGGCAAGAGCCTATGTATGAATTACAGAAGCTCTGGCACAGAGCACGTTTCTGGGCCTGAGGCTCTGGAATCCAGCCCCACTTCAGGACTTTCTGGTTCGCAGTCTGTTTAAACCGATTGATGATCAGCTTGTAAATTCTTCCAAGATGCGCATTGACAGTTCGTAAGAGCTGGAGAGTTTTCTGGTCAACCAAACTGCAGGAGACAATTGAAAGCACTGCAGTCAAACATAATCATGGGCCAATGTAATGGAAGCCAATGGCCAACCAGCGCCACCTGAGGTGATGGTACCTGGAGGATGAGGAGGATGACGGTGGTGACTTAGACAGTGAACAGAATAAATTGTTTTATTCCAATATCACTGGGTGGTCTGACTAAGAGATTTAACAGGTTTCAAATCAATGTGGTTCCTCAATATATCATAGAGAAAGAGAGAGAGAAAGGGATGTGCACCAATTCGTTGCAGAATGTTCTGGTTACTATTTGCAACAAGGTCAAAGTACCAGGAAAATACCTAGGCTCTCAAATCCCTTTGCTCAAGCATTAGGATGACAACACTTTCTGTCGGAGAATTAAACATTCCCAATGACGTCTGTGTTAATAATATCTCCGACATCACAACACCGACTGCAGTGGAAATCATAGATCATAGAGTTTACAGTGCAGAAGGAGGCCATTCGGGCTATCGAGTCTGCACCGGCTCTTGGAAAGAGCACTCTAACCAAGCCCACACCACCCTATCCCCATAACCCAGTAACCCCACTCAACCAACACTAAGGGCAATTTTGGACATTAAGGGCAATTTAGCATGGCCAATCCACCTAACCTGCACGCCTTTAGACTGTGGGAGGAAACCAGAGCACCCGGAGTAAACCACGCACACACGGGGAGGATGTGCAGACTCCACACAGACAGTGACCCAGCCGGGAATCGAACCTGGGACCCTAGAGCTGTGAAGCATTTGTGCTAATCACTGGGCTACCGTGCTGCCCTACCTGGAATGAAATGAACGTCCTGAGGTTGAAAAGTGCTTTGGGGCATCCGGAGTCGGTAAAAGGCGCGACATCAGTAAAATATTTCGCTTACCGAGGAATAATTTACTCCAGGGTTAAATTAATTGTCCTCCTTTTTCCATGGAGATCATTAATTTGTTATTAATTCCCTTTTCTTTATTCCAGTCTCCTTTTCCCGGATTGGATTAATGAGTGGTCACCACCTCCTGGGATTTTCCAGGATTCTGTCTCCAGTCTGTTGAGAGGTTCTTTCCTCTCAACAGGACACCGGGAGCCCGTCAGAAACAACAACCGGGAATTTACCGAGGAGACGGTGCATCCCTCAGGGAATGCTGCACTGTCAGTTCCTGGCCTCTGAATAATATGTTAAATTGTGGACACTGCCTTCCTCCGGAATGTATCTCTGTGCGAAGCAGACACAGTGAGACATATAACAATGGAGGAATTAAGATCGCATGGCCACCATTTCCAAAAAAAGAACAGGAGAAATGCCCTGTCCAATATCCATCCACCAATCACAATTACTGTAACAGCGAGGCTATTAAACATTACTGTGTGGAGTGATATGCTGGGTCCAATTGGCTGCAAGGTTTTCCACATTTTATTATAACAGTGACGGTGAAACACTTTGGAACCTGAAGCTCGATAAATATTCTAATTTTCATTCTCGAAACTGTCCTCTTCCATTGCTTTATTTTGGCAATAAATTTATTCGTGTTAAAAATGTATGTTAGAATTGAAAAGTTGAGATATCACCTCGATTTCAGGCGCCATTTCAGACTCGCCGCTGATCACAGTGTTTGCCTAACGCTCTGTTATGCTGAATGGCACTTCGACAGTTTTTGTACAGGTTCAGCCCAGCTCTGTGTCTCTGTGGGTCTCAGTGCGCAGTAATACACCGCGGAGTCTGTCAGCTCTGTTTTAGACACATTCAGCAGGACGGTGCGGATTGTATCATTGAGCTCCGCGGAAAAACGGTCCCCTGGGGATCTCTCTGTGTTCCCGATGTATTTACTAATCTGGAGCAGGTACTCCATGGATCCGCTGGGATACTGACGGTACCAAAATAGGTAATAATTGTTCGTGCTTGTAGCTGTATAATTGCAGAATAACTTAACATCTTCTCCTTCACTCACTGTGACAGCAGCCGGTGTCTGAGAAACGGAATCTCCTCGACAATGTCCTGTAAGAACCCAAAGTGATTTTCAATTAAACAGTGCGAATTCACTGAGTCTATACCGCAGAATCGTCCCGTCATCCTGAACAATAGCCTCAGAGAGTGATCAGCCAAGACAATAGAAATATATTTTCCACAGCTTAGTGGTTGCAACGGGAAAGTGTTTGGACGGATTAAATAAATCTTCTATCATAAAGATTCCGGTCTTTCTAACGATGTCCGGTCCTCAGCTTCAGTCACTGTAACTGGAAGCGGAAAGTACTAATGGTCTGTGAGTTTGACAGTCCGCTGTTTGTCAAGGTCATTCACTAGCAGCAGAGAAGCTTCAATCTCAGCCCAACTCTCCCGCTCTCATTCCCTCGGGAAATGTGCCGACTTCCAGCAAACAGTGTTTCCTGTTTAGACCAGCAAGATCCGGATTACCTTTTCAAATTGGGACAGTCTGTACCTCCGACCACCCACACCCTTGTATTCAGCGACCTGCCTGACAGAATGTCATGTTGGAAAATCTGTGACATAAAGAGTTGAGCAACTTGTGAACTTACCGGTTAAAAGAGCGGCCGCTGTGAGGAATAAATACACAGTAACAGGCGACATGTTTGCAGAGAGATCGTGGCAGCTTTGAACAGAAATGGTTGAGGCTGAAATTGTTTTCATCAAGAGTTGAGAAGAGGATGAGTCATAATCATGAGCCTGCTGATTGGTACATTGCTCACAACGTCATCGGGTCACATCCAATTGCCTGTAAGTTCCTTTTCTCTTCAATTCAATCAATGTTCTCACAGCTCATTGGATCTCCAATTCATCCTGTTGGCGCAGATCGAAAGCAACGAAGTGAATTTGTACATCTCCATGCTGATCCTTAAATAGGTTGACAAAGAATAGGGTTATTGATAATGTGAGATGAGCAGTTGTTTCGCCCAGAACTAGAACAAATGAAATGCGAATGAATTTGGTGGCCATTGTTGTAAACAATGGGCGTTTGGATGAGAATTCTGTATTTTGCATGAACATTAGGCCTTGCGAATATCATGCTATACTAAGCCGTCAGCAGCATTAATGTGCAGGATAAGGGGATTAGCCATGCGAAAATTGTCCCTCAGTGTCCAAAGATGTGCAGGTTAAGTGGGGTTGCCGGGTTAGTGCTGGGGAGTGGCCGAGGTAGGGTGCTCTTTCAGAGGTCGGTGCAGACTGGATGGGCAAAATGCCTGAAGCCGCCACTACTGTCAGCCTGACCCCCCCCCCCCCCCCACCTCATGTCCAGCCTGACCCTCCCATTCCAGTCCAGCCCGACCCTCCCATTCCAGTCCAGCCCGAGCCTCCCATTCCAGTCCAGCCCAACCCTCCCATTCCAGGCCAACCCGACCCTCCCATTCCAGGCCAGCCAGATACCCCACTCAGTCCAACCCCACCTTACTAACTATGGTGCGTTCTGTACCCCTCCAGTCCAGCCTATCTCTCCGAATCCGGTCCAGCCTGACCCCCCCCCCCCCACACACTACAGTCCAGCCTGACCGTTCTCCCTCCGATCCCACTCGACTCCTGCAGCTCCCATTCGAACCCGCATTCCCTGTTCCAGAAGAGGCCCTATAGTGTGAAGCGACCCCACCTTGTGACCCGATACTCCTCCGGTCTGAGCAGACCCCCTCCCTTGCTGTTCAATCACCGCGCCCCCCCCCCCCCCATCCCCAGTGTGCCCCCCCCGTACATCCGATACCCCACCTTGTCTGTCCCACTTACCTTTTTAATTGTCCCTTTAAACACTCCCCTTCCGGCAGCTCGTGCCGCAAAAATGAGGGCTTCTTACCTCACTGAGCCTCAGCTGCCCCACGCTGGACAAAGATAAATATCTTCTTGATTAATAAGGGGATCAGGGTTATGACGAATGCAGGGAAATGGGGATGAGAAGCACATCCGCCGTGATTGACCGGCGGAGCAATCGTGATGGGCCAAATGGCCCCATTCTGCTCCTATGTCTTATGGGCTTATGTTCCATAAATTGGACAGGTATTTATAAGCGCACATTGCAGTGATTGTCGCTGCCGCCAGAGGGCAGTGATATTTAGTGAAGACAATGTTATGGAGGGAGCCAATGTGGAAACAGAAACATTATTTTAACGCTCATATGTAAATTGAATTTTTAAAAAAGTTATTTATTATCATGTGTTTTCACTGCTGTTACTGTTGGAATGTTACAAATGTCCGATAGATAGACGAGTTCGCATTTGACGGGATCACGCGGGGCAGCAGGGGAGCATGGTGGTTTGCATAAATGCGTCACAGCTCCAGGGTCCCAGGTTCGATTCCCGGCTTGAATCACTGTCTGTGCGGAGTCTGCACGCTCTCTCCGGGTGCACTGGTTTCCTCCCACAGTCCAAAGATGTGCGGGTTAGGTGGATTAGCCATGCTAAATTGCCCGTAGTGTCTTAAAAAGTAAGGTTAAGGGGGAGTTGTTGGGTTACGGGTATAGGGTGGATACGTGGGTTTGAGTAGGGTGATCATTGCTCGGCACAACGTCGAGGGCCGAAAGGCCTGTACGGTTCTATGTTCTAAAATGATATAAGGATATTTTTCTTGACAAACGGACTTGCAGGAAGAGTGAGTGAGCAAAAGGCACCGCAATCGTTGGACAGCAGACAGGAAAGTGAGATTTAGTCTCTCCCTCAGTAAAATAGCTATAACAGGAAGGAGGGAACCTGTTCTCATTCGTGACTATATCGTGAACTGCAACTTGTTGGCAGTTCGTGAATAATTGCACCATGCACTTACCAGTTCACACCGCCAGAGGGCAGTGTGATGTATGAAAAGTATTTAAGGTGATGGTCAGGTGTGTGCTCTCAGTGCGAGCTGGTGTCAATGTGAAAGGTGGTTAAACCTTAAGGAGTACTCAGCTTACTTAGTTAGATCAACAGCAACACGTGACTAGGTGAACCCGAAGTTAGTGTTTGGTTCCCGGTTAATTTTTCAGAATATAGTTTTCATCTCCCGGTTCTGAGCCGAGCTCGGTATTCCGTGTGAACTGATAATGCTTCGGGTTCACACATTCATTTTGCTGTGTTTCACTCTGATCTGCACGGAGGTGACCGGAGAAGATGCGGTGCAGCAGCTCCCTGGGTGGATGGTTGTTAGTGAAGCGGGTAATGTGTCCATGAATTGCTCCATCAGCATTGCATTTAACATCGTATTCTGGTACAAACAGTACCCGAACCAGGCACCCCAGCATCTGGTGATGGCCACAAGAGGAACCGATCAACACGGGAGGATTACAGCTTCAATCGGTGGAGACAACAAGCTCAGTATCCTGACTGTGAGAGAGGCGCATGTTACAGACGCTGCCACCTATCTCTGCGCCGTGAGGCACAGTGTAACTAACAGAGGGAGACCCCATACAAAAACCTGCACCGTCTTACAAAGCCGCTTCACTGTGGCTGCAATATCGGCGTTTCATGAAGCGGGGTGTTGTATTCCATGGGAAGGGGGAATGAGAACAACACGTATATAGAAGCAGAAGAGTGAAAGAGGGAGAAATATGAAGAGAGTTGGAAATATATTCGAAGAAAGAGAAAGTGTTAACATATTACCGGAATGAGTGAAAGAACAGCACAGAACATTCTGTAACAATGAAAAGAGAAGTGGAAAAAAGTGAAAAATAACGAGTGTGATGCAGAGTTAACGATCAGTTAAAAGCATAAATGAAGTGACTCAGAAATAATGTAAAACGGCCTTAACAGCATTCAATCTTCCTTGATATTTCGACATTTTATGGTTTGAAAAGCGGCTTCTGACCAAGTGCCATTGGATATTGCTCTATAAGTTAATTTACACCCTTTCCACCGTTCTGCCCATGTAAATCCCTTCCACTGGGAACCCGGCCAGAGGGCGAGGTGGTCCCAAAGTATTTCCTGTTATCAACCTCAAACTATCGACAAAGGACTCGCGGTAACACTGCGAGCTGCCGTCCTGACAACAGCTTGTTCAAACTCTGATACACATTTTCTGCCCTGTGATAGTGGAGATCTTTCCCAGTTTGTTTTTGCTGCCTCAGCTGGGGTCCCGGGATCTGTATTTCTGTAACCTTTTCCTGAAATCCAGTACGAACATCAAACTGGATTTTTTTTCTGTTTGTCAGGATGTGGTTAGTGCTGGGCCTTCGAACGGTTACAATTTAGATAAGTGATTTGGACGGTATATTTGCTCAATCTGCTGACCACAGAGAGAGATGTAGGAAAGTAAATGTTGAAGAGGACCTTAGGGGCCTATAAAAAGGCATGGATACGGTAAGTGAATGGACAAAGATCTGGCAAACAGAATATAATGTGGAAAATATGAAATTATTAATTTTGGGAGGTAGACACACAGAGAAGCTGATTATCTGAGGAATTGCAGTGGACTGAGATTCAGAAGGATCTCGGTTTCCGAGTGCGTGAATCACAAACGCCAGTTTACAGGTGGAGCAAATAATGCGAATATTGTTGCTCATTGTGAGGTGAATTCATCACAAAACATGGAGGTTATGCTTCAGTTATAGACGGTGTGAGTGGGATCACATCTGGGATACTGTGCAGTAGGGCGCGATTTGTTGCAATTTTCTAATGGTCTCCTATGACTGTCACTATGGAGGCTGGATTGCTGTTTCTTTGCTGAGCACTAACTGGAACCCTGACTGTTGGGTTTTGTACGGGACCCGCTATATCTGTAGCAGTGTGGGTTGCAAGGCACAAAGATACAGTGCGCGATCAGACGTCAGCGTGTTGCCTATCATTAGCTCGCTAATCTTGGCAGTTTTATTTACGGTAGCTGAAACACGATCGGTGATGTCAGGGTGTCTGTAAATGTTCTTCCCCAGAACATGAAGAATGTATTGTGGAGCCTTCCCGGGACTCTGACTGTACCAGAACACATACGTGTTAGAAGCGCTTGTCTTCAAGTTGCAGGTTAGTGTGACATTGCTTTCCTCTTCAATCTTTATTTCAGCATCAGGCTGCTCCACTGTGTCCTGGTGGCTCCAATCTGACGTAAAAATTAGATTAAGAGCAACGATCAGTATCAACCCCAAATTGATCAACTTAATCTTCACCACCGCTATTGTTTGCACCAACAATAACGTCAGGGTTACAGCAGCCAGGAGGAGAATGGAATTTTACTAGGAAGGAAATACTTACTGAGAAGTGATATAATGATGAGCATCTGAGCGAGCCGGTTCCCCATCATCCTTCCTGAGTCTGGAACTCTGCAGTGAGAGGAATCCTCTGTCAGAGACAGAAATACCGATCGCCGTCACACTGCATTGCTCATCCAGCCAATGGCAGAGGCAGAAATGCAGACCCCCGTCACACTGCACTGCTCATCCGAACAATGGCAGCGACAGCAACTTCTCCACTGACACAATTGGGTCAGAGCGAGAGCAGCAACCGCAAGCTGTGGGCGGGGATACCGCAGACTCAGAGTGACGTGTGTGCTGACTCTCAGCTGCACTCGGAGCGGAAATAGGAAGGGATGAATCTGCAGAAGGCAGAAGACTGTGACCATCCTGCACCTGCTCACTGTTCAAGCCACTAAGAAGAAATCGAGCGGGAGGGACATAAAGCCCATTTAAACACGGCTTCTGACACTAGACACTGTGTCACTGGATCTGCAACTAGTCTGCCTGTCAATGTAGAGCATCAAAAGAGCAGAAGGATAAACAAATCTGCCAATATTTGTTCTTCGTGGGGCTGGGATGAAATTAACCCGGCTGATGGAGGTAAACCTCTATTAACTATGAGTGTGCGTAAATTCTAATCAACCTGTTAAACTGTACTGATGAGTATAATTTATTACTTACTGTTCAAGAGTACCGCCAGTATTATGAGAAACGTGTCTGATTGAATCGCTCAGTGAATGGGAATTAAATGAGTCAGATTTTTGGAAGGAGAGAGGGAACCCGGGTTCTGTTCAGCTCATTGTTCCACCCACACACAGCAGGGGGCCAGGCCCATTGTGACATCACTGAGGATACCTCTGTTGTTGGTCTCATGTGACTTTCCAATCATCATGCGTGGGCTTTGCGCCCTCTGCTGGTGGATTCTGTTCAATCCGGTTCCGAATGGGGGTTACTGGATGGATTTAACGTTTATAATATAGTAATCTTTATTGTCACAAGTAGGCTTACATTAACGCTGTAATTATTGATTTTTATGTCAAAACATCAATGTCAGGAATGAGAATTGACTATTTAAATATGGATACTGCTCATTATTTCTTTCTCTGACCCAGGTCCAATCCATTGCACTGGGAGTCCGGTCGCACCTATCCCAGAGCTGGAACAGGAATCCAGTGCGTTCTGGATTTCCAGACCCCTGAGCCAACCCCAACCGTTATTCGAAGACAACATGAAAATGGGCAGTGTGCTAAATAGCGAGGAGGAATGGTTTAGATTGCAGGATGATATAGACGGACGGGCTAGATGGGCAGAACAGTGGCAAATGAAATTTAACCCTGAAAAGGGTGAGATGATGCATTTTGGGAGGACTAATAATGCAAGAAAATACACAATGAACGGTAGGTTGCCAAGAAGTATAGAAGCAAGAGGGACCTTGGGGTTCATGTCCGTAAATCCCCGAAGGTAACAGGACAAGGACTTAAGCTGGTGAAGATGACATGTGGAATGCTTGTCTTTATTAGCCGACGCATGGAATATAAGAGTCGGGAGATTATTATGGAGCTGTATAAAACGCTGGTTATCCCGCAGCCGGCGTATTTTGTGCACGTCTGGTCGTCACATTATGGGAAGGATGCGATTGCACCAGAGAGGGTGCAGAGGTGATTAATGAGACAACGTATATTTAAGAAACTCGTTGGATATGCACTAAGTGCTTGGAGGTGATTCTGAGAGATGCGAGAAGGTCATGATATATGAATATTTTTTTTCTTTTCTATCAGTGTTATTTTAGCAGTGTCAAGATAAAATAAATCAACCTACAGCGTGATTTAAAGGGGAAAAAGTGTCGTTTTGGGCGCAATTGGCAGGATGTTTCCCAATGGCCGCATTGGCGAGATCGCAGCCCATATTTAAGGGCACTCGGTGTTGGAAAGTAGCCCCCATCAGCTTCTCACCATTACTGGCTGCCACGTCGTCAGATTCGCTGGATCCGCACCTCATTTAAGGAGGGGAGCGGGCTGCTCTTAAATGCTCCCTCACCATTCACTGCAGTCAACACACAAGCATGGCAATATTTAGAGCTGCACCTCGCTTTGGCGATGCCAACCTGGCCAAGCTTCTCGATGCTGTGGATGCATGAGACGGGACATCCTGTTCCGCGGGGGGGGGGGGGGTGGTCAGAGGGCCAGCAGCAGAGGCACCAATACCGTCGTCCAATGTAGGAAAAAGACCAATGACCTCCAGTGACCTGCAAGGGTAAGTTACCACCTCTCTCTTGGCATCAGGTCCGCCTGCCACCCCTCAAATCCAACACCCCCCTACCCCCCAACACATGGCTGGCTGACACCTTGCACGCACTGGTCTTTGTGCTTGCTCCTCAGAGCTCACTGGCACCTAGCATCACAACCCCTTGATGTCCAGGTGAGGTGCTCACACATACCATCTGCTATAGAACTCCCCTCCCAGCCCCGAGGCATGGACTAGAAGAGTATGGAGGTTATTATGGAGCTGTATAGAATGCGGGCTAGCCCGCAGCTGGAGTATTTTCTGCACATCTGGTCACCACATTATGGGAAGAAAGTGATTGCACCAGAGAGGGTGCAGAGGAGATTAATCAGGAAGTTTTCTGAGCAGGAGTGTTTCAGTTGTGAAGAGAGGTTGAATAGGCTGGGATTATTGCCCTTAAAGTAGAGAATGTTGCGGACGATCTGATCGAGGTGTTCAGAATTCTGAGGAACACAGAATTGAAGACACTTTTCCCCTCAGTAGAGCGGGCAATAACCAGGGGGCATAGATTTAAGTTAAGGGGTAGGAATTTGGAAGGAATTTAAGCGTAGTTAGAACCTGTAACACATTGTCTGTGTTCCCGAGGCGGGAACACTCACAACCCTTAAGAAGCGTTGAGATGAGGACTTGAAACGCCATCACATACAAGGCTACAGACCAAGTGCGAGGAAATTGCTTTGGACTAGATGGATACTTGATGGCTGGGGCAAACACAATGGGCCAAAGGGCCTGTTCTTTGCTGTAAAACTGGACGACTAAGGGGCCTGAGGCAGGGAAACTGACGATGGCGCCACACGGCCGCCTCTCCTTAGGTCAAAGAAAGTGAAGGAGAGACTGAACGGAGCTGCTGAAATGTAAGTGGGTTGTTAATGAAGATCACACGGAGCTGTTTCCTCGAGCAGATCCTTAGATAATACAACGATTGATGAGAAATAAAGACCAGGACAATTCCGTCTATTATCTACACTGCGATGTGTTATACTATAGAGGGCGGATCTAAATAAAGGCATGATGTGGAGATGCCGGCGTTGGACTGGGGTGAGCACAGTAAGAAGTCTTACAACACCAGGTTAAAGTCCAACAGGTTTGTTTCAAACACGAGCTTTCGGAGCAGTTGAACCAGGAACATTCCTCGTCACAATGGATGTCTCGGCACTCTACACCAGCATCCCCCATGACGACGGCATTGCTGCAACAGCCTCAGTCCTCAACACCGACAACTGCCAATCTCCAGACGCAATTCTGCAACTCATCCGTTTCATTCTAGACCACAACGTCTTCACCTTCGACAACAAATTCTTCATCCAGACGCACGGAACAGCCATGGGGACCAAATTTGCACCTCAATATGCCAACATCTTCATGCACAAGTTTGAACAGGACTTCCTCACCACACAGGACTTTCAACCGATGCTATACACCAGATACATCGATGACATTTTTTTCCTTTGGACCCACGGCGAGACATCACTGAAACGACTACACGATGACATCAATAAGTTCCATCCCACCATCAAACTCACCATGGACTATTCTCCAAATTCAGTTCCATTCTTGGACACACTCGTCTCCATCAAGGACGGTCACCTCAGCACCTCGCTTTACCGCAAGCCCACAGATAATCTCACGATGCTCCACTTCTCCAGCTTTCACCCGAAACACATTAAAGAAGCCATCCCCTATGGACAAGCCCTCCGTATACACAGGATCTGCTCAGACAAGGAGGAGCGCAACAGACACCTACAGATGCTGAAAGATGCCCTCGTACGAACGGGATATGGCGCTCGACTCATTGATCGACAGTTCCACCGCGCCACAGCAAAAAAACCGCACCGATCTCCTCAGAAGACAAACACGGGACACCACTGACAGAGTACCCTTCGTCGTCCAGTACTTTCCTGGGGCGGAGAAACTACGACATCTTCTTCGCAGCCTCCAACACATCATCAGCGAGGATGGACATCTTGCCAAGGTCATCCCCACACCCCCACTACTGGCCTTCAAACAACCGCGCAACCTCAAACAAACCATTGTTTGCAGCAAATTACCCAGCCTTCAGAACAGCAACCACAACACCACAAAACCCTGCCAGGGTAATCTCTGCAAGACATGCCAGATCATCGACATGGACACCACCATTACACGTGGAAACACCACCCACCAGGTACGCGGCGCATACTCGTGCGACTCGACCAATGTAGTCTACCTCATACGCTGCAGGAAAGGATGTCCCGAAGCGTGGTACATTGGCGAGACCATGCAGACACTGCGACAACGAATAAACGGGCATCGTGCGACTATCAACAGGCAGGACTGTTCCCTTCCAGTTGGGGATCACTTCAGCAGTCAAGGACATTCAGCCTCTGATCTCCGGGTCAGCATTCTACAAGGAGGCCTTCAGGAGACGCGACAACGCAAAATTGCTGAGCAAAAACTTATAGCTAAGTTCCGCACGCATGAATGCGGACTCAACCGGGATCTGGGATTCATGTCGCATTACATTCGGCCCTCACCAACAAGCCTGGACTTGCAGAGGCCTACCGACTGAACTGGCTTGGGACAATTCACACCTCTTTAACCTGGAGTTACCTCTCTCTCTGCATCTTTGATGATTTGATTGCCTGCAGGTGCTCGCATTCCGGGGCATCTCTGACTGTGTCTATATAAACATTTCTGGAACAAGCCTTTCCATTCACCTGAAGAAGGAGCCGTGCTCCGAAAGCTCGTGTTTGAAACAAACCTGTTGGACTTTAACCTGGTGTTGTAAGACTTCTTACTGTGCTCACCCCAGTCCAACGCCGGCATCTCCACATCATGGCTACCATTGACACCGCAAACTGCCGGCTCAAAGTGGAGAGGATCTCCAGGAAGATCGCGCATATAGACACTGACATTCAGTTTCTACAAAGATGCAAAAAAGCAGACAAGATCCCGAAAGGACTACAGATCAAAAACCCACTCAAGTCGACTTACAACACAGACTACGCTGAAAGACTCTGCCACCGCACCTCTGTCACACTCCTCAAACACCTCGTACACCAACTCTACAGCAGTCGACGCAACCTGGAAACCAAGAGAAAGGCCATATTCTCAACTTGCGCTCAGGACACAGCAGACCAGCTGCGGAACACCGCCAAACAGATGAGACAGCAATACTATGCCACCTACATGCACACCAAGAACAGGAAGCTTGAGAAACTTGGCATCACCACCAGCAGCAATCAAGCTTCTCCCGGTACAACAGTCGAAAACAATACAGGGAAATCCATTGTCAACTTGTCAGACTACACCCTTCAACCAGACGAAATCGAAGTCCTCAGCAGAGGGCTCAATTTCTGCACCACCACCAAAATGGACCCCATCAGTCTCGCGGCAGATACGGAGGAATTCATCAGGCGAATGAGGCTCCGGGAATTCTTCCACAGACCCCAAGAGGCCGACAGCGAACCCAGGGACACGACCAATGAACCGGAACAGCAGACCGCGAGATCTGCAGTGCAGCAACCGAAAAGGAAAGAGTCAAATTGGACCCCTCCGGAAGGCCGCTGCCCTAGACTCGACATGTATGTTCAAGCCGTCAGAAGTCGTGTCAATGCCAGATTCATCACTCGCAATCACAAGGCAGCCTCAAACGTCACCCAAGCACAACGCAACGCCATCCGCACTCTCAAGACCAACCGCAACATCGTCATCAAACCAGCAGACAAAGGAGGGGCCACCGTCATACTGAACAGAACAGACTACTGCAAAGAAGTATACCGACAACTCGACAACCAGGAACACTACAGGCAGTTACCCGCAGATCCAACCAAGGAACACATCCGCCAACTCAGCAGACTGATCAAGACCTTAGATCCAGACCTTCAGAACACCCTACGTGCTCTCATCCCACGTAATCCCCGCATTGGAGATCTCTACTGCCTCCCGAAAATACACAAGGCCAACACACCAGGCCGTCCTATCGTTTCAGGCAATGGGACCCTGTGTGAGAACCTCTCTGGCCACATCGAGGGCATCTTGAAACCCATCGTACAAGGTACACCCAGCTTCTGTCGCGACACGACGGACTTCCTACAGAAACTCAGCACCCATGGACCAGTTGAACCAGGAACATTCCTCGTCACAATGGATGTCTCGGCACTCTACACCAGCATCCCCCATGACGACGGCATTGCTGCAACAGCCTCAGTCCTCAACACCGACAACTGCCAATCTCCAGACGCAATTCTGCAACTCATCCGTTTCATTCTAGACCACAACGTCTTCACCTTCGACAACAAATTCTTCATCCAGACGCACGGAACAGCCATGGGGACCAAATTTGCACCTCAATATGCCAACATCTTCATGCACAAGTTTGAACAGGACTTCCTCACCACACAGGACTTTCAACCGATGCTATACACCAGATACATCGATGACATTTTTTTCCTTTGGACCCACGGCGAGACATCACTGAAACGACTACACGATGACATCAATAAGTTCCATCCCACCATCAACTCACCATGGACTATTCTCCAAATTCAGTTCCATTCTTGGACACACTCGTCTCCATCAAGGACGGTCACCTCAGCACCTCGCTTTACCGCAAGCCCACAGATAATCTCACGATGCTCCACTTCTCCAGCTTTCACCCGAAACACATTAAAGAAGCCATCCCCTATGGACAAGCCCTCCGTATACACAGGATCTGCTCAGACAAGGAGGAGCGCAACAGACACCTACAGATGCTGAAAGATGCCCTCGTACGAACGGGATATGGCGCTCGACTCATTGATCGACAGTTCCACCGCGCCACAGCAAAAAAACCGCACCGATCTCCTCAGAAGACAAACACGGGACACCACTGACAGAGTACCCTTCGTCGTCCAGTACTTTCCTGGGGCGGAGAAACTACGACATCTTCTTCGCAGCCTCCAACACATCATCAGCGAGGATGGACATCTTGCCAAGGTCATCCCCACACCCCCACTACTGGCCTTCAAACAACCGCGCAACCTCAAACAAACCATTGTTTGCAGCAAATTACCCAGCCTTCAGAACAGCAACCACAACACCACAAAACCCTGCCAGGGTAATCTCTGCAAGACATGCCAGATCATCGACATGGACACCACCATTACACGTGGAAACACCACCCACCAGGTACGCGGCGCATACTCGTGCGACTCGACCAATGTAGTCTACCTCATACGCTGCAGGAAAGGATGTCCCGAAGCGTGGTACATTGGCGAGACCATGCAGACACTGCGACAACGAATAAACGGGCATCGTGCGACTATCAACAGGCAGGACTGTTCCCTTCCAGTTGGGGAATCACTTCAGCAGTCAAGGACATTCAGCCTCTGATCTCCGGGTCAGCATTCTACAAGGAGGCCTTCAGGAGACGCGACAACGCAAAATTGCTGAGCAAAAACTTATAGCTAAGTTCCGCACGCATGAATGCGGACTCAACCGGGATCTGGGATTCATGTCGCATTACATTCGGCCCTCACCAACAAGCCTGGACTTGCAGAGGCCTACCGACTGAACTGGCTTGGGACAATTCACACCTCTTTAACCTGGAGTTACCTCTCTCTCTGCATCTTGATGATTTGATTGCCTGCAGGTGCTCGCATTCCGGGGCATCTCTGACTGTGTCTATATAAACATTTCTGGAACAAGCCTTTCCATTCACCTGAAGAAGGAGCCGTGCTCCGAAAGCTCGTGTTTGAAACAAACCTGTTGGACTTTAACCTGGTGTTGTAAGACTTCTTACTAAATAAGGCAGAAGAATGAGTTCCGGTGGCGGCAATGCGGAGCAAAGCCGCTCATTCGGCAGCTCCCGCTGGGAAACTGACTTTGGGGCTCTTTTCGGTGCTCCCAACGGAGCTGTGTGGGCAAATCCCGACGTGGGAAGAGGACAGCAGTCGACCCCTACGGTCCTATGGTCCGGACCTGGAGTGGGGTAAGGAGAAAACCGGAGAAAGCACCCCTGAAAAAGCGGGGGAAGGAAGACAAAATGGCGGCCGCAGAGACCCGGAGGACTGGAGGCAGTGGGCCCAGGAGCAGCAGGCGACTCTGCTGCGCTGCTTCCAGGAGCTTAAATTGGAGCTGCTGGAGTCGCTGAAGGTAACCAACAGGGAGCTGAGGAGACTCAGACAGCCCAGGGGGCTGCGATCCGGGAGCTGCAGGCAGCAGGCCTCCGAAAGGGGAGGATGAGGCCGTGCCGTGGCGGGGAAGGTGGAGATGCACGAGGCGTTCCATAAAAGATGGCAGGAGCGGTTTCGAGAGCTGGACAACCGGTCAAGGCAGAAGAATTTACGGATCCTGGGCCTCACGGAGGGGCTGGGAGGGGTTGGACTAGCGGCCTATGTGATGACTATGTTAACTCGCTGATGGGGGCTGGGTCCTTCCAGGGGCCCCTGGAGTTAGAGGGGGCCTACAGAATTCTGACTAGGAGTCCCAAGCCCGAACGAGCCGCCACGGGCGGTGTTGGTGCGGTTTCATCAGTTCGTGGACCATGAGTGTGTGCTCGGTGGCCAAGAAGGAGCAGAGCAGCAAGTGGGAGAACACGGATGTGCGGATGTTCCAGGACTGGAGTGCGGAAGTGGTGAGGCGGAGGGCTGGGTTTAACCGGACGAAGGCGGTGCTCCACAAATGGAGTGTGAAGTTCGGCATGTTGCAGCGGCGCATCTCTGGGTCACCCATAAGGATTAGTACCATTATTTTGAGTCCCCGGAGGAGGCGTGGGCCTTTGTGCAGGCCGAGAAATTGGACTCAAACTGAGGGTCTAAGATGGGGGATACTGTATAATACTGTACTTGTATTTGCTTGGTTTAATGTAAGATGTGGGTTGGCCTTAGGGTGGGTGGGGTGATGTCGATTTGTCTTTTCTGTATTGGTTTTTCTGTAGGGGTCTGGTGGATGGGTTCGGGCAGGGGGGTAAGCGGGGAGTTCGGGGAGCTGATGGGGGGGGACTGACAATGGGAGTTGCCCTAGAGGATGCGGGGCCAGGCAGGGCGAAAGCATGGGCTTTCTGCGGGTTTCCCGCGCTGGGAGATGGTGGGGGCGGCGTCGGGGCTGAGAAGCGCGGGTCGTTCCTGGCTGTTTTCTTTTCCTGTGCAAGAGTGGGGGTGGGGGGGAGGAGGACCCGTTGACGGGCACGATGGAGGAGGGGTAGTACCACGTGGGGAGGAGTCGGAGGCAAGGTGGGAGTCGCCGGGGACAGCAGAAGATAGCTGGCTCACGGGAGTGCTATGGAGGGAGGGGCGCAGCTATTACGGGGTCCTAGCCTGGGGGGGGGGGGGGTACCGGGTTGCTGCTGAAACGGTCAGGAAGGAGCTGGAGGATGCAGGGGGTGCTGGAGGGGGGGAGTTGCCGCCATGGGAAACTGACAGAGCGGGGGACGCTGGCCGGGGGTGGGCAAGGGATGGGGTATGGCTAATCGGCAGGGGAGGGGGACAGGGAGCCCTCTGATCCAGCTGATAACCTGGAATGTGAGGGGGCTGAATGGGCCGGTCAAACGGGCCCGGGTGTTTGCGCACCTGAAGGGGCTGAAGGCGGATGTGGCCATGCTCCAAGAGACACACCTGAAAGTGGCGGACCAGGTTCGGCTGAGGAAGGGATGGGTGCGCCAAGTATTTCACTCAGGGCTGGATGAGAAGAGTAGGGGGGTGGAGATCCTGGTGGGGAAAAAGGTGTTGTTTGAGGCGTTAAATGTGGTGGCTGACAGTGGCGGGAGATATGTGATGGTGAGTCGTAAGCTGCAGGGGGAGCGGGTGGTGTTGGTGAATGTTTACACCCCAAATTGGGACGAGGCGGGATTTATGTGGCCTATGTTGGGCCGCATTCCGGACCTGGAGGTGGGGGGCCTTATCATGGTGGGGGATTCAACACGGTACTGGATCCCCCATTGGATCGATCCAAGTCCCGGATGGGTAGGAGGCCAGTGGCAGCTAAGGTGTTGAGGGGATTTATGGACCAGAGTTGGGGGTGGGGGGTGGATCCCTGGAGGTTTGCGAGGCAAAGGGCCAGGGAGTACTCGTTTTTCTCCCACATACATAAGACCTACTCAAGGATTGATTTCTTTGTCCTGAGCAGGGGGTTGGTTTCGAGGGTGGAGGATGTGGAATACTCCACCATTGCCATTTCAGATCATGCCCCGCACTGGGTGGACCTCGGGCTGGGAGAACGTCTGCTCTGGACGTTCGCTCTGGCACTAGGAGGTGGGGCTACTGGCAGACGAGGAGGTGGCCGAGAGGGTTCGGGTTGTATCGAGAGGTACCTTGAGGCCAATGACAACAGGGACGTCTGCGTGGGGACTGTCTGGGAGGCATTGAAGGTGGTGACTAGAGGGAAGTTGATTTCCATCCGAACCCATAGGGAGAGGGGGGAGCAGAGGGAGAGGGAGAGACTGATAGGGGAGTTCGTGTGGGTGGATAGGAGATAAGCGGAGGCTCCGGAGGACGGATTGCTGGTGGAGAGACGTAGCCTTCAGGCCAGGTTCGACCTATTGACTACCAGAAAGGCGGAAGCTCAGTGGTGGAAAGCACAGGGGGCGGTGTATGAGTATGGGGAGAAGGCGAGCAGAATGCTGGCTCACCAGCTCCGAAAGCGGGACGCGGCCAGGGAGATTGGGGGAGTGACGGATAAGGCTGGGAAGGTGGTATGGAGGGGGGTAGATGTTAATGGGTCTTCAGGGGCTTCTATGGGGAACTTTACCCGTCAGAACCCACGGTGGAGGGGGGTGGAATGGGGCTTCTTGGACAAGCTGCGATTCCCGAGGGTGGAGCAGGAGCAGGTGGAGGGACTGGGGCGCCGATCGAGCTGGAGGAGATGGTCAAAAGGATAGGGAGCATGCAGTCGGGGAAGGCACCGGGGCTGCACGGGTTTCCGGCGGAATTTTAGAAAAGGTATGTGGACCTGTTGGGTCCCCTGTTGGTCTGGACCTTTAACGAGGCAAGGGGGTATGGGGGGGGGGGCTTTGCCCCCAACTATGTCACGGGCGCTGATTTCCTTGATCCTGAAGCGGGACAAGGACCCTCTGCAGTGCGGTTCATAGAGGCCAATTTCGCTGCTAAACGCCGACGCTAAGCTGCTGGCAAAGATCCTGGCCACTAGAATAGAGGATTGCGTGCCCGGGGTCATTCATGTGGACCAGACGGTGTTAGTGAAGAGAAGGCAGTTGAATACGAACGTGCGAAGGCTCCTCAATGTCTTATGATGCCGGCGTGGAAGGGGAGGCGGAGATAGTGTTGGCATTGGATGCAGAGAAGGCCTTTGATAGGGTTGAGTGGGAGTATCTGTGGGAGGTGTTGGAGAGGTTTGGGTTTGGGGAGGGGTTTATCCGGTGGGTGGACTGCTCTACGAGGCCCGGTGTGAGTGTAGCCACAACTAGGAGGAGGTCAGAGTACTTTCGGCTGTACGGGGGACGAGACAGGGTGCCCCCTGTCCCCCTTGCTTTTCACGTTGGCGATTGAACCCTGGCCATGGCGTTGAGGGAGTCAGGAAACTGGAGGGGCCTGGTGCGGGGTGGGGAGGAGCATCGAGTGTCGCTTTATGTGGACGACTTGTTGCTGTATGTGGCGGACCCTGGGGGGGATGCCGGAGTGATGCGGTTTCTTAGTGAATTCGGGGGTTTCTCTGGGTATAATTGAACCTGGGCAAGAGTAAGTTTGTTTGTGGTGCATCCGGGGATCAGTAGGAGGGGATGGTAGGCTCCCACTTAAGCAGGGAGGGAAGACTTATGTGTCCAGGTGGCTGGAGTTGGGGGGCCCTGCACAAGCTCAACCTCACAAGGTTGGTGGAGCAGATGGAGGAGGAGTTTAAGAGGTGGGAGATGTTACGCTGTCACTGGCGGGGAGGGTGCAGTCCGTTAAGATGACGGTGCTCGCGAGGTTTTTGTTCCTGTTCCAGGCCGTTTTAGGAGGGTCAACGGGAGTATCACGGGATTTTGAGGGCGGAAGGGACCCGAGGGTGATAAGAGTGTTCCTGAACGGGCAGGGATATGGGGGGGGGGGGGGGGGCTGGCGTGCCCAACCTCTTGGGTACTATTGGCTGCCACACAGCGATGGTGCGTAAGTGGGTAATGGTCGAGGAAGGGGCAGCATGGAAGAGATGGAGGCGGTGTCATGTGTGGGCACGAGCCTGGAGGCGCTGGCAACGGCGCCGTTGCCGCTCCCTCCAACGAGGTATACCACCCGTTTGGCGGCTACCCTCAAAATTTAGGGGCAATGAGATGCATAGGGGGAAGTGGGGGGCTCGATGGAGCCCGGATACGGGGGAACCATCGGTTTGTCCCAGGGAGCATTGATGGCGGATTTCTGGGCTGGCACAGGGCATGGGTTAGGATTTGAGGTATCTGTTTGGAGAGGAGGTTCGCCAGCTTGGGGGAGTTAGAGGCGAAGTTTGGGCTCCCCCCGGGGAACATGTTTAGGTACATACAGGTGAGGGTGTGTGCCAGGCAGCAGGTGGAGGGGTTCCCCTTGCTACCCCACGTGGGGTGCGGGACAGGGTGCTCTCGGGTTGTGGGTTGGAGGAGGGAGGATTTCGGACATATACCGGGTGATGCAGGATAGATACGAGCCTCGGTGGAGGAACTGAAGGGTAAATGGGAAGAGGGAGCTGGGTGAGGAGATTGAGGAGGGGACGTGGGCGGATGCCTGGAGAGAGTGAATTCCTCCTCTTCCTGTGCGAGGCTTAGCCTCATACAGTTCAAGGTGCTGAATAGGGCCCACATGACTGGGACGAGGATGAGTAGGTTTTTCGGGGGCGAGGACAGGTGTGCTAGGGCTCGGGGGTCCCTGTGAACCACGCCCATATGTTCTGGGCATGCCCGGTCGCTGGGGGTAGTTTTGGAAGGGCGTAGCGAGGACGGTGTCGAGAGTGGTGGGATCCAGGGTCAAGCCAGGCTGGGTACTCGCAATTTGTGGGATTGCAGTGGAGCAGGGAGTGCAGGAGGTGAAAGAGGCCGGTGTTCTGGCCCTTTGCGTTCTAGTAGCCCAGCGGAGGATCGTGCTCCATGGAAAGGGTGCGAGGCCCCCAAGCGTGGAGGCCTGGATCAATGATATGGCGGGGTTCATTAAATTGGAGAAGGTGAAATTTGCCTGAGGGGATCAGTATAGGGGTTCTTTAGGCGGCGGCCAGTCTTTCCTGGACTTCCTTGCGGAACGGTATGGGAAATAGGCCGGCAGCAGCAGCAACCCGGGCGGGGGGGGGGGGGGGAGTAGGGAGGGAGGGGGGGGTTTGGTTCGGTGGGAGGGAGAACTGTCGTACATGGGTTTGTGGGATGTGCGGGTGTTATCTCTTTCCCTTTTGTTGTTTGGGTGTTCTTGTTGTTTTTTTCTTTTGTTTGTAGTTGCTTTGAAGTTGGGTGGGTAATGTCTTGGGTTGTTACCGCGGTTGTTTTGTTAATATTGTTGTGATGTTTATATTTTGTAAAAATTTCAATAAAAATTTTTTTTTAAAAAGAAAAAAGTGCACCTCTGGACCCTTTTGTATCTCTTCCCTCACACATGAAACCTATGATCTCTAGTTTTAGACTCCCCTACATTTGGGGAAAGATATTGCCTCTCTACCTTGTCTATGCCACTCATTATTTTACAGACCTCTTTGAGATCATCCCAAAGCCATCGACGCTCCAGGGAAAAAAGTCCCACTTTATCCAGCCTCTACTTATAACTCAAACCATCAAGTCCCGGTAGCATCCTAGTAAATCTTTTCTGCACTTTCTCGGCAATAATAATAATCACTTATTGTCGCAGGTAGGCTTCAATGAAGTTACTGTGAAAAGCCCCTAATCGGCACATTCTGGCGCCAGTTCGGGGAGGCCGGCACGGGAATTGAACCCGCGCTGCTGCCTTGTTCTGCATTCCAAGCCAGCTATTTAGCTCACTGTGCTAAACCGGTTAATAATGTCGTTTCTATAATAAGACTGACCAGAACTGTACACGGTATTCCAAGTGTGGTTCACTAATGTCTTGCAAATTTCAACATGATGTCCCAACTCCTGAATTCAATGTTCTGACCAATGAAACCAATCGTGCCTTCTTCACCACCCTGACCTCCGTGACACCACTTTTAAGGAGCTATGAACCTGTACTCCTAGATCTCTTTGTTCTATAACTCTGCCGAACTCCCTTCCACTAAGTGAGGATATCCTGCCCCGATTCGATCTACCACACATTCAACTAAATTAAACATCATGTGTTATTCATCGGCCCAGCAGCCAATGGATCAAGGTCCCATTGCAATCCGAGATAACCTTCTTCCTTGGTATCGTGTAGTCTGCAGTCTCTCCCAAGTTATTCTTGGGAGAGACTGCAATTTGGACAATTTCATTTTCTCCCCCTGTTGTCTTAGGGACAAAAGTCAAGGTCACCTTGTTTTTGGTGGTAAACAATGTTCCCTCAAGTACAGTACTAGGACTACTGTTTTGTATTATTCAACTTCCCTGTTATGTATTGATTGAAATTTCCAAATTTGCCGATGCGGCTAATGTTGTTGCTCAAAGTTTTGACACAGAGTTATCCAGACACGAAACGTTAGCTCCTTTCTCTCATTTGAGACGCTGTCAGGCCTGCTGAGAATGTCCAATACTTTGTGATTGAAATCTGAACTCAAATCAGATGTGCATTATAGACAGAATGTGTGTGAGAGTTTAGAAGAGTAAGAAGCGAGTTGACTTAAATGTTGAAGATCCTGAGGGCTTTGATATGATTGGTTTGTTCATGTTCGGCATTGGATTGGATTTGTTTATTGTTACGTGGACAGAGGAACAGAGAAAAGTATTTTTCTGCGTGCAGCTCAAACAAATCATTCAGTACATGAAAAGAAAATACGTAACAATGCAACTCAAGGTACACAATGTAAATACATAGACGAAGGCATCGGTTGAAACATACAGGCCTGTGGAATTAACTGATGTGCAAAATGATTTCTCACAGGTATCAGCACCTTCGCTTAAATTGTTCAATGATTCATTCAGGGTAAATCGTCAAACAATATATTCTACTTACTTATTTTAATTTTTCACTTATAACTTCTAATGAATGAAAATCTACCAGGACACTAATACTATATTTTTGTACCGGAGGAGAAAGCCTGGCGAGAGACTGGCTGAATATTCCCTGGAATGAGTCGAGCTCTAGATTCAAAGCATGGGAAACGATCTCATTGAAATGTTATTAAATCTCTTGGAACCTAACAGCATTTTGATTGAGAAGCTGTTTCTCCGCCTAAATAGTGTTAAAGTAAGGATTCGATTTTCTGGAGAAGGGATTGAGGCTATAGTTATGAAAAATAGCTGAATTCACACAGTTGCAAAATTTACATTTCTCGATGTCATTTGGTTGTCGTTGTACGTGGACATATTCAAGGTTGATATTGATAGATTTTGAGGCACTGTGTGATTTCAAGAAAAAAGGGACAGAGCAGAATCATGGATTTCATCTGGAAGTTCAGTCCCGATGACACTAAATGGCAAAGCAGAATCTCTCATTTCTTATGTTCCGAAGGGAAAATCTCTGAAGAAGGGTTGAGACAGAATAGAAAGGACTGGACACACAAACCTGGTAATTAGAACCCAGCTGTTTACTCTACACCTAGTTCAATTTTCGGCACTTGGCAAGTCAGCCGAGAGAAGGGAAAACTGGTGACAGGTTCCTCATGGCTGCCGAAGATCAATTTCACCCCATATGTCAAGAGCAAACATTCTGAAACTGCAAGATATATTTTGATTTATAATCTAAAACCAAAAACCCTTTGTCTTTGTTACTTGACTAAGTTTACTATGAGATTTCCAAGATATTTGCCGCATTCCTCAACCTTCTCTGAATTTTCTCTGCGTCACTGCATAAATGCACGTGTTGGTGCAACTGCTCAGCAGCTGAAGCATGTTTCCACTTTCTGGCGGATAAATCTGGGGTCATTGAAATTGGATCTACGAAAATAAGGTTCATTTGTAATTTTTCACGCACAGGAAATCCACAACATATGTCATCCACAACAGAATGAAGCTCCGG
Source organism: Scyliorhinus canicula (assembly GCF_902713615.1). Classification (NCBI taxonomy): domain Eukaryota; kingdom Metazoa; phylum Chordata; class Chondrichthyes; order Carcharhiniformes; family Scyliorhinidae; genus Scyliorhinus; species Scyliorhinus canicula. The sequence continues at coordinate 264,453 of NW_024055478.1, forward strand.
AGATGGCGAAGAGTAAGACAATAGACTTCCTCTGTTCAGCATCTCTGGATCACTCTGATTCTCACCACTGCTGTTATCCCGGAGTCTCCGGCGGGATCTACTGGCCGCCATGATATGCCTGACGGTCAGAGCATTGAATAGCAAAATCAGGAGGAAGGGCAGACCTGGATTTAATACATGTGCAAACCAGTCATAGGCTGTCCATGCAAGTGAGGTGGAGAAGCTTGATTTTACGTTACAAAACCACGGCACATTGTTCATTATAAAGAGTGGTTCATAAATAAAGTACCAGGGAACGCTTTTGAAACAGCTCAACAAACAAACGGTTCCTATCACCACAGCTGCTGTTTTCTCGGTGCAATAGTTTGTCTTCAGTTTCTGGGAACAAATGGCGATACTACGATCAAAGGTGAAAGCGACGGTTAACCAGACAGAACTCTCGGTGGCCGCATAGATTATCACGGTGCTCAGAGTGCATGCTGGAGTCAATGACATAAAGCCAACTGGAAAATAGATGCCAATAATCCGATTGAATATGACAGCGGTGACAACGACTAGGAGATCAGTCACTGCCATAGACACCAGATACCAAGTGATGCATTTGGAGAGACCACACCTTCCCCTGGAGAGGACCACGATCGCCACCAAGTTAACTGAGAGACACAAGGAGATTTAAATTGTAAAATTACTAAACATATTCCAACCATGCACATGGCATAATTGTGACTTTTTACAGTTCATCTTCGTTATGGAGGACACCTAACACAGTTATTCTGGTTTTTTTAATGTCAATTCTGTTTCAGAAAACGCTGCAAGGGCATCCTAAATTTATGCAGCATCTTTAAAGCAAAAGGTGTCTCAAGTCGCTTCAGAGAAGATTGATACATCAAAATGTGTCACCACACCACATGAGAAGGTATTGTGCCAGATGTGGAATAATTGGACAAGCAGGTAAGCTTAAAGAAAGCATTGAAGAAGCAGATTGAGGAAGAAAGTAAATGCGATTGAAGGCGGCCATTTCATAGCGACGGACCAAACGGTTAAAGATCTGAAGGTCACGTTCAATATTTGGCATTCCAATTTTGGATCATGTATCAGGTAAACGGGAAAAGCCTGTTAACACAGGTGACATATTAGTTACATTTGTATTTTTAAAGTGTATAATTAGACGAGGGTGACACGGTGACACAAGGGAGGCACGGTAGCACAATGTTTAGCACTGCTGCATCACAGCTCCAGGGTCCCAGGTTCAATTCCGGCCTCGGGTGACTCCCTTTGTGGAGTTTACACGTTCTACCCGTGTCTGCGTGAGTTTCCCTCGGGTGCTCCGGTTTCCTCCCACAGTCCAAAGATGCGCAGGTTAGGTGGATTGGTCTTGTTACCTAAATTGTCCTTTACTGTCTACAAAGGGCAGTAAGAAGTCTTACAACACCAGGTTAAAGTCCAACAGGTTTGTTTCAAACACGAGCTTTCGGAAAGATCGTGTTTGAAACAAACCTGTTGGACTTTAACCTGGTGTTGTAAGACTTCTTACTGTGCTCACCCCACTCCAACGCCGGCATCTCCACATCATGTCTAAAAAGGTTAGGTGGGGTTATTGTGTTTTTGGGATCGGGTAAAGGCGTAGGCTTAAGTAGGCTGCTCTTGCCAAGAGCCGGTGCAGACTCGATGGGCCAAAAAGCTGTAAATGCACTGCAAATTCTGTTTTTAAAAAGTATGTAAGGGAATATTCTAAACAAATCCGATGTGTCAGTTTAATACAACTGAAGAAACATCGAATGATGTGCGTCTCAGAAACCGCTGGCTTGGAAGCCAGTTTCCATTCTGATGAGAAATTATGTTCTTTGTTCTCTGACGGAGGCGAAACAAATTGGGTTTATATTGTCTGAAATGTCGAAGAGGCCATCTGCTTGAAACAAACAACATTCTCAAAGGGCGTGACAGAATCTATGGAGAGAGGTCGTGCCCGAAGATTCTGGATTCATGGCGAATCACTTCAGCATAAAGGAAAGGTTATTTCGGACTGAGAGGAGCACGAATTTATTCACAAAAAATGGATGTGTTGTTTTAGAATTCTCTGCCAAGATGACTCTGGGTCTCCTTATTGTTAAATATATATTCAATATTCAAGGCTTAGATGGACAGCGTTTGCTGGCTGAGAGAACCAAGTCACATTTGATGCGGCAAAATGGATTTTAATCCGAATATCAGTCAGGAGTTTATTGAATGCAGAACAGGCGCGACCTGTTGCGTGCTGTCCTCTGCCTCAGCCACTTATATCGATGTACGCAGGTTAAAGGCTCGGAATCCTACGGCGATTAACTTACCCTTTGATCGTAACGTCCCTGTGCAACCCCCTCCCCCCCCCCCCCCCCCTCTCCCCCCCACCCTTCGCCCCGCCCTCAAAGCCTGTCCACCATCTACAATGTAGAAGCCAGGAACGGAATGGAATACTTGCTTAGATCAGTGCAGCTCCAATAATGCTCAATAAGCTCAAAACCATCCAGGACAAATCAGCCTACTTGATTGACACCCTTTCCACAAACATTAATTCCCTCCACTACCGAAGCATTGTAGCATCGGTGTATCCAATTTACAAGATTCATTGCAGGAACTCAGTCACTTTCCCTCATCAACACCTTCGAAACCCACGACTGCTACCACCTAGAAGGAGAAAAACAGCAGATACTACCACCGGGAGGTTCTCCCACAATTCACTCACCATCCTGACTTGGACATATATTCCCGTCCCTTCACTGTCGCTGGGTAAAAATCGTGGAACACCCTCCCTAACAGCACAGTAGGTGTGTCTACAGTGGTCTACATGTCTACATGGACTGCAGTGCTCAAGAAGGCAGATCACCACCACCACCTTCTGAAGAGCAATTAAGCACGGGAAACAATTGCTGGCCTCGCCAGCGACGGCCGCATCCTTTAAAAATGACATTTTAAAAAACGTCAGATCATTTTAAGTTATTCATTCAATTGATTTGGCGTCTTAGAAGCACCACAATTGATTACATTTATTGTCCGTCGATTCTAACCATTGAAAGGCTATTGTGGAGCACGACTTACCGACTGAGTGGTTTCATGAGTCATTTCAGAGAACTGTTAATGTTCAATTATATCGCTGTGAATCTGGAATTATATATCCGCTAGTGTTGATGTTCTTCAATAAAGGACGTTATAGAACCTGGTGAACGTTCTGCTGTCACTGGTAGTTTCATAATGATCATTAATGATAATATCAGTTAATTCCACATTTAATTGTTATCTGAATTTAAATTAAATTCTGCGTTTTGAACTCGTGCCTTTTGATCATGAATCCAGGAACATAACCGCAATCTCCCCTTCACTAAACATTACATGATTCCCACCAAATATCTATGATTCGTCTGTCATATCTTTTGCCCAACCTCAACAATGGCTCTGTAAAATAGTTATCGAAGAGCACAGTCAGAGTACTCGCAACCGTACAGGGAAGATGAATGAAGTGGCTGTGTCACGAGTCGAGTAATGCAGTAGCTGGACGAATGTTTCAGCGATTAAATGAGTTTGTTTTGCGCTCGGGTCGGTTTTCTTCTCCTGTGATATCAACGCGACAGAAAAGCAGATCAAGGGCAAAACTGGACGCCAGTTAGGATTACAACGCAATAGCAATTTCAATCCCCCATCATGTTAAGCGAAAAGATGAAATAGCTGACAGTGAATCTGCAGCTCATTCCGGATCCCTCCAGAAATGTAATCACCTCAAAGGAATGCTAGCGTAATTCAAGGCAATTGTGTAACATGGTAATAATTCACGACAGCTCGATTTAGACTTACATACGAATTAAAAATCTACCTAAAGGTTGCATTCTTATGTTACCTCCCTGTAGATCAGGTACTATTGATTTCGAAAAGGTGACCAAAATATTATTAATTTTATCCAGGCAACTGACATTGGCAGCCGAGCCTCGATATGGCAAGGAATAGCCCCAGATCAATTGATGTGTCAGAAACTAATTATTAAGGCTCGAGCTTTTAAAAATGAATACATATTTAAATGAGGAAGATCTAAGCTTCCCTTGCTCAAATAAGGTTTAAAAACGCGTGGGGATGATTATATCATGTTGTTAGTTACAATGGAATGAAGTAACGTCATAAAACAGTGATTCTTCAAGTCAATGAGTTAGTGCAGCAACTTACCCGGAACTCCAATGGCAGCAAGAATTGGGTAGTAAATGGCATAAACTACACCAGTTATCTGGCCGTGCATTCTGCAGTCAGTCACAGAGATTCTTTATGAGAAAGTCAAAAAGCCCGCAGTTATACAGTTTGAAATCTAGAGGGACGCAATTAGTATCTAAAATTATTTACAGTTGCGTGAACAAACAATTTCAGCAGTTATTTCCATGTTCATATTTGGAGGAGTTAGAATTTTGAAAGACCCCAGGAAGATGACAACCAGTCTTTGTGTGTTGGGCAGCCCAGGATATTCCTTTTAAAAAAAAAATAATTTTTATTGAAAAACTTTGAATTGATACAACAATAACGCACAATAGTAAAATACCAAAAATAACAATAATATTAACAATCATAAACATTCACCCCACCTCCATGAACAACACAGCATTTTAACAACAATGCAAATTAACACAATATAAAGTTACAGAATAGACACTACAATAAGGAACACCCCCCCCCCCCCCCCCCTCCGGGTTGCTGCTGCTATTGACCAAGTTACCTATCTTTGAGCCAGGAAGTCCAGAAAAGGCTGCCATCGTTTATAGAACCCTTGTATTGATCCTCTCAGGGCAAATTTGACCCTTTCCAATTTTATAAATCCCGCCATGTCACTGATCCAGGTCTTCACACTTGGGGGCCTTGCATCCTTCCACTGTAGCAGAATCTTTCGTCGGGCTACTAGGGACACAAAGGCCAGGACACCGGCCTCTTTTGCCTCCTGCACTCCCGGCTCTACCGCAACTCTAAAAATCGCGCGTCCCCACCCAGGTTTGACCCTGGATCAAACCTCCCTCGACACCGTCCCCGCCACCCCCTTCTAGAATTCTTCCAGTGCTGGGCATGCCCAGAACATATGGGCGTGGTTCGCTGGACTCCCCGAACATCTGGTGCACCTGTCCTCACCCCCAAAGAACCTACTCATCCTAGTCCCGGACATGTGGGCCCGGTGCAGCACCTTAAATTGAATGAGACTATCCTCGCACATGAGGAGGAAGAGATTACTTTCTCCAAGGCATCCGCCCAAGTCCCGCCCTCTATCTGCTCCCCTAGTTCCTCCTCCCATTTAGCCTTCAGCCTCCACTGACTCCTCCTCCACCTCATGCATTACCTTATAGATGTAAGACACCTTCCCCTCTCCGACCCACACCCTGAAAGCACTCTGTCCATCGTCCCCCGCGACAGCAGCAGAGGGAATCCCTCTACCTGTCGCCTAGCAAACGCCTTTACCTGCAAGTATCTGAACATGTTCCCTTGGGGAAGGCCAAATTTATCTTCCAGTTCTCCCAGGCCCGCAAACCTCCCGCCAATAAACAGGTCCCTCAATTTGCTGATGCCCGCCCTTTGCCACCCCCTAAATCCCCCATCCTTTTTCCCCGGGATGAACCGATGGTTTCCACCCAGTGGAGCCTCCATCGAGCCCCCTGTTTCCCCCGATGCCGTCTCCACTGCCCCCAGATTCTTAGGGTCGCCGCCACCACCGGGCTCGTGGTAAACCTCTGAGGGGAGAGCGGCAACGGTGCCGTTACCATGGCACCCAGGCTCGTAACTCTACATGACGCCATCTCCATTCTTTTCCACGCCGCCCCTACCCCCTCCATCACCCATTTACGCACCATTGACACATTGGCTGCCCAATAGTACCCCAGAAGGTTGGGCAACGCCAGCCCGCCTCTATCCCTCCCTTGCTCCAGGAACACACTCTTCACTCTCGGAGTCCCATGTGCCCACACAAAGCTCAAAATACTGCTAGTCACTCTCCTAAAGAAGGCCCTGGGGATAAAGATGGGCAGGCACTGAATGAGGAACAAGAACCTCGGAAGCACCGTCATTTTGACGGACTGAACCCTCCACGCTAACGATAATGGCAGCATGTCCCACCTCTTGAACTCCTCCTCCATCTGATCTACCAGTCTGGTGAAGGTATGCTAGTGAAGAGTCCACCAGTCCCTGGCCACCTGCATCCCCGGGTACCTAAAGCTCTCCCCTGCCCGCCTAAGCGGGAGCCTACCGATTCCTTCCTCCTGGTCTCCAGGGTGCACCACAAACACCTCGCTCTTGACTAAATTTAATTTATAACCTGAAAAGGTCCCAAAATCAGCTAGCAACTCCATCACTCCCAGCATCCCTCCAACCGGGTCCGCCACATACAGTAACAGGTCACATACAACGACACCCTATGTTCCTCTCCACCTCGCACCAAACGTCTCCACCTCCCTGAATCCCTCAACGCCATTACCAACGGCTCGATTGCCAGTGCAAACAACAAGGGGGACAGGGGGCAACCCTGCCTGGTCACTCGGTAAAGCCGGAAGTACTCCGACCTCCTCCTATTCGTGGCCACGCATGCCATTGGGGCCTCATATAGCAGCCTTACCCATCTAATGAACCCTTCATCAAATCCAAACCTCCCCAACACCTCCCATAGGTACCCCTACTCTACTCTATAGAAGGCCTTCTCCGCATCCAGTGCCACCACTATCTCTGCGTCCCCCTCAATCGCCGGCATCATGATGACATTCAACAATCTCCGCACATTCGTGTTCAGCTGCCTTCCCTTCACGAAACCTGTCTGGTCCTCGTGCACAACCCCTGGCACACAGTCCTCTATCCTGGTGGCCAGGATTTTTGCCAGGACCTTAGCATCCACGTTGAGGAGAGATATGGGCCTGTATGAACCATACTGCTGGGGGTCCTTGTCCCTCTTTAAAATGAACGAGATCAGCGCCTGCGACATCTTCGGGGGCAAAGCCCCCCCCCCCTTCCCACGCTTCATTGAGTGTCCGCACCAGCAAGGTCCACAAACGTTTTATAAAATTCCACCGGGAGACCATCCGGCCCCGGTGCCTTCCCTGACTGTATCTGCCCGATCCCCTTAACTAGCCCCTCCAGCTCAATCGGCGCACCCAACCCCTCCTTCTTCTCCTCCTGCACCTTCGGGAAAGAAAGCCCGTCAAGGAACCTCTCCATTCCCCTCCTCTCCCCCGTTGGCTCCGACCGGTACAGTTCCCCGTAAAAGTCCTTGAAGACCTCATTCACCTCTACCCCCTTCCGCACCACATTCCCACTCTTGTCTCTCACTCCAGCAATTTCCTTAGCCGCATCCCGCTTGCGGAGCTGATGAGCCAGCATCCTACTCGCCTTTTCACCATGTTCGTACACTACCCCTTGTGCCTTCCTCCACTGTGCCTCCGCCTTTCTAGTGGTCAGCAAATCAAATTCAGCCTGCAGGCTGCGTCTCCCCCCCAACAGTCCCTCCTCTGGTGCCTCTGCATACCTCCTGTCCACCTCCAGCATCTTTCCCACCAGTCTATCCCTCTCACTCCTCTCGCTCCTCTCCCTGTGTGCCCGGATGGATATCAGCTCCCCACGAATCACTGCCTTCAGGGCTTCCCAGACCATCCCCACCTGAACCTCCCCCATATCATTCACCTCGAGGTACCCCTCAATACTTGCCCGGACCCTCCTACACACCTCCTCCTCCGCCAACAACCCCACATCCAACCGCCACAACGGACGTTGGTCCCGCACCTCCCCCATCTCCAACTCTATCCAATGCAGAGCGTGGTCGGAGATTGCAATGGCCGAATACTCGACCTCCTCCACTCTCGGAATCAGTCCCCTACTCACCACGAAGAAATCTATCCGAGAGTAGACCCTATGTACGTGGGAGAAGAAAGAGTACTTGCGTGCCCTCGGCCTCACAAACCTCCATGGATCCACCCGCCCTATCTGATCCATAAACCCTCTCAGTACCTTGGCCGCCGCCGGCCTCCTACCTGTCCTAGAGCTGGACCGATCCAGTGAAGGATCCAACACCGTATTAAAGTTCCCCCCCCCCCCCCACCATGATCAGACCTCCCGCCTCCAGATCCGGGACCTGTCCCAACATACGCCTCATAAAGCCCGCATCATTCCAATTTGGGGCATACACACTAGCCAGGAGCACCTTCTCTCCTTGTAGCCTGCCCCTAACCATAACATACCTACCCCCCCCTTTATCCGCCACCACCTCCGATGCCTCAAACAACACATTTTTCCCCACCAGAATCGCCACTCCCCGGTTCTTCACATCCAACCCAGAGTGGAAAACCTGCCCCACCCATCCCTTCCTCAGGTGGACCTGGTCCGCCACCTTCAGGTGGGTCTCCTGAAGCATTGCCACATCTGCCTTTAGCCCCTTCAGGTGAGCCAGTACCCTCGACCGCTTCACCGGCCCATTCAACCCTCTCGCATTCCAGGTGACCAACCAGATCAGAGGGCGTCCCCCCCCCTCCCCCGTTGACTAGCCATAGCCCGTCAACTGCCCGCACCAGGCCAGCACCCCCTGCCCGGCCCAGTCCCCACAGCGACAATACCTCTCCTCTGTCCCCCCAGCCCCCACCAGCTCCTTCCTGACCCTACCAGCAGCAACCCGGTATTCCCCTTTCCCCCCTCCCTTCCCCCCCAGGCTAGGAACCCTCCCAGCCGCGAACCGTCCTCCATTGTACTTCCGTGGGTCAGTTAACATCTGCTGACCCCGGAAACTCCTGCCAATAACCCGACCCCTCCCAAAGTGGGATCATCCCCCAATCTATCCCTCCTCCAGGCACCGCTCCAGCGCAGGGAAGAACCAGTTAAGGCCCCGCCTCCCCCGTCACCGTCTCCGCCCCCCTGCCACGCAGCGCAGGAAACCAGTGGAAAGCCCGCGCTTTCGCACTGCCCCACCACACCCTTCTGACGCAGCTCCCAAATCACCCCCCAACCATACCCCCCTCCGACATAGAATACAACATACCCCCCGACCCTCCCCGCAAGATACACAACTCAACCAATGCCCCACAGCAGAAAAAAACATAGCAGAACAACACCCCCATAAATAACCATATCAAAATTGCAAAAGTACAAAAAAAAGATCATAGCAACAGCAGAATCCAGCGTTAAGATATTACAACCGACCCCGCAACCCCAAACCCCTAGTTCAAGTCCAGTTTCTCCGTCCGCACGAAGGCCCACGCCTCCTCCGGGGAATCAAAATAATAATGTCGGTCCGAATAAGTTACCCACAGGCGCGCGGGCTGCAACATTCCGAACTTTTGCCTGTAAAGCACCTCCTTCGTCCGATTAAATCCGGACCGCCGCTTAGCCACCTCCGCACTCCAATCCTGGTAGATCCGTACTACCCAATTCTCCCACTTGCTGCTCTTCACCTTCTTGGCCCAGCGCAGCACACACTCCCGATCACTGAACCGGCGGAACCTCACCAGCACCGCGTGGGGGTTCATTGTCCATAGGCCGGGAGACGTCGAAAAATTTCCGTTTTGGGCTCTAAAAAGAGCCGAAAGGACCGGTTAAAACGGGAGCTCCCAAATGTGGGCTTCCTACTTCATCACAGGATATTCCTGAATGATAATAATTGGGCAAATATAAGGACCGCTTACTCATGTGAAATGGTCATTTTTGTCAGACAACAAAGAAATATTATAACCTCGAGACAGAATCCAGCTTAGCTCAGTGACATTAGAGCAGGAAACAATCAGAATGACAGTAACAGTCACGTGCTGTCGAATGTGCTCACATAACAGAAGTTAGACTCACATGCAAGATATCGGATTCCAAGTAATCCAAATTAAACCCACAGAATATAAATTATCAGGCACGCCCCAACGACTATACTGACCATACAAAGTCTTCTCAGAAATTGAATTTACACCATGAAACGCCATGCGTTTGACGCCATGAAACAGCACAAAGTGTATCACGTGAGAGATGTGAAGAAAATTGAGACGAAATCACTTAAGGAAATATAAGGATATTTTTGTATCTATCCTAGGCCGCTTGATTATTATAATTGGCTGTTTCACTGTTAATGCATTGCTGATCAACATTATTGCATTGCACTGTATCTCTCCGGATCAACATTGTTGCATTACACTGTATCTCTGTCGGTTTGAATGCGCTAAGTATTGCTTTTTGCACCCTGTGTCCTATGTTAATACAATAGGTTCTGTCTATATTATTTCTCCTCCATGTACTGATTATAATTGCATCCTAAACCTTACACTTTGGTCGAAATCCATGCATTTAAGAACAAAATCGAGATTATCTGTGTTGTTGTACATTAACATCACATAATGACATGTAATCCTTGAAAGACACTGATTCCGCTTTAAATGAAATAATTTGCATGAAATCATTTATATTTAGCGAAAATAAACATTTGATATTTAGTCAGCTCCCCGAATAAATATATTTACAATATCGTTTTCTTCTCAATTGTATTCCAAACAACCTTAGCTCCCCTCAAATTCTAAATGGATAAACAGCTCGAGTGATGCAGGCCTCTTCAAATGCCCTGAGATTAACAGGGTTTCAAAACTGGATGTTCTAACGCTGAGCGCAGTCTGTAGATACGCTGTGATCTCCTGACCCCGAATATATGGGAGACACAGGCAGTTACCGTGAACCTCACATGCTGCCAGGACATTGATATCTAACATTGAAGGAAAATGTCACCTGAAGAAGGAGCTGCGCTCCGAAAGCTCATGTTTGAAACAAACCTGTTGGACTTTAACCTGGTGTTGTAAGACTTCTTACTTGAAGGAAAATGGCAGACGTATTTCTATGACCTATAGTGCGCCATGTTTCTGTGACTTTGTGAGCTCCGACATCTGCCATCCAAATGGGTAAGAAGATGATTGATTGATTACGTGTAAAATTAAACAGCATGGAATTGCGGGCAGTGAGATGGATAGAAAACTGGTTGGCACACAGGAAACAAACAGAAGGAATTAACGGGTGGTTTCAAATTGACAGGCAGTGACCAGTGGGGTACCTGGGATCGGTGCTACGACCCCAGCTATTCACAATATATTTGACGATTTAGATGAGGGAACAAAATGTAAAATCTCCAAATTTGCAGATGACACAAGTTGGGTGGGAGGGTGAGCTGTGAGGAAGATGCAGAGATCTTTCAGTGTGATTTGGACAAGTTGAGTGAGTGGGCAAATGAATGACAGTATAATATGAATAAATGGGAAGTTATCCACTTTGGTAGAAAAAAAAGAAAGCAGACTATTATCAGGTTGGACATAAATTAGGAGAGGGGAACATGCAAAAAGACCTGGGCCGGGATTCTGCCCTGCCCCGCGGGCGGGGTGTCACGGCGGGACGGAATGGCATGAACCACTCCGGCGTCGGGCCTCCCCAAAGGTGCAAAATTTTCTGCACCTTTAGGGGCTAGGCCCTCGCCGGAATGGCTCCCGCTCCGCCGGCCGGCGCGAACAGCCTTTGGCGCCCCGCCAGCCAGGACCAAAAGGCCTTCGCCGGCCAGTGGAAATCCGCGCATGCGCCGGTGCGTTAGCGGCTGCTGACGTTATACTGGCGCATGCGCAGGGGAGGGGATCTCTTCCGCCCCCGCCATGGTGAAGGCTATGCCGGGGCAGAAGAAAAAGAGTGCCCCCATGGCACAGGCCCGTCCGCCGATCGGTGGCTCCCGATCATGGGCCAGGCCACCGTGGTGGCCCCGGCGCCTTCCCACGCCACCAATCCCGCCGCACCAGTCGTGCTTTGATTCCCGCCGGTGGAAGAGGCCTGTCAGTGGTGGGATGTCTGCACATCGCAGGCCGGAGAATCACGGCGGAGGGCCGGCTGACTGACGCGGCGCGATTCCCGCCCCCGCCGATTCCTGGGTGGCGGAGAATTTGGCCCACGGCTGGGGCGGGATTGACGCCGGCCCCAGGCGATTCTCCAACATCCCGGGGGTCAGAGAATTCCGCCCCTGGTCACTGAAGGTAACCATGCAGGTACAGCAGGTGGTAAAGAAGACAAATGGTCTGCTGGTCTTCATGACGAACGATTCGAGTACAGGAGCAGGGATAACTTGCTGCAATTATACAGGGCCATGGCAATGCCATACCTGGAATATTGTGAGCAGTTTTGGTCTCCTATCTGAGGAAGGAAGTTCTATCTATGGAGTGAGTGCAGCAAACGTTTACCAGACTGATTCCTGGGATGGCAGGTCTGACATACGAGGCTCGATTGTATTGGTTAGACTTGTATTCGCTGAAGCTCAGAAGAATGCGGGGGGATCGCATAGAAAGCTGTAAAATTCTAACAGGACAGGACAGGGCATATGGATGTTCTCAAAGCTGGGTGTGTCCAGAACCAGGTGTCAGAGACTGAGGATACGGGGTAGACAATTTAGGACAGAGACGAGGAGAAATGTCTTCACCCAGAGAGTGGTGAGCCTGTGGAATTCGTTACCACAGGCAGTAGTTGAGTCCAAAAAATAGTATGTTTCCAAGAAGCAGTTAGAAACAGCACTTAGGGCGAAGGGGATCTAAAGATATGGGGGGAACCGGGATTAGGCTATTGAGTTGGATGATCAGCCATGATCATAATGAATGGCAGAGCGGGATTGAAGAGCCGGATGGCCTCTTTCTGCTCCTATTTTGTCTACACTACATATGTTTCTAAGACTCATTCTCGTCAATGTCTGGGTACACTTTCTAAAGGGGTATAGAACCTGAAGTGCGATTTCCAGAACCGCACCCAATTTTCCATTTCAGGGAGAACCAGTTGTTTATCAACGGTCACCAGCAATTTCTCTCTTTTGCATCATGTACATGTGTTCTGAAGCCCACCAAATCGTATGTTTTAATAATCACTTTGACAGCTACAGTCAACGAATTTTGCCCAAAAAGTTCAGGTCTCTTTGTTCTTTCATGCAGTTTAAACTTTAAGTGAATTATTTATTTTGTGAGGTCAGAGAGAAGCACATTGACATTTCCAATGAACAAGAAGGAATGTGAAAATTTGACGAGTGCAACAAATTTATTTTCTGCCCCAAATATGCAAAATTAATTATAAATACATTCGTCGAGAATCAATGCATTTTCTTTGTGTCTGTGTGTGGGAGTGCTTGCCTGTTCCTTCTCCAATCTCCGAAATGGTGAAGACCTTGGACTATCCCCGTGCTTTGTATCACTGTTAAACATTAGAACATAAGAACATTAGAACTATGAGCAAGAGTAGGTCATCTGACCTTTCGAGTCTGCTCCGTCCATGCAATGAGAGCATGGCTGAATTTTTGTGAACTCAGCTCCGCTTTCCCGCCCGGACATCATAACCCTTTATTCCTTTATTCTTCAAAAAACTATCTTTATCTTGAAAACGTTTAATGAAGGAGCCTCAACTGCCTCACTGGGCAGGGAATTCCATCGATTCACCCTTTGGGTGAAGAGGTTCCTCCTAACCTCAGTCCTAAATCTACTTTTACCCAATAGTAGCTGAGAGATAGAGGAACAGATTGGGCGGCAGATCTTGGATAGGTGCAGAAGTAACAGAGTTGTTGTCATGGGTGACTTCAACTTCCCTAATATTGACTGGAACCTCCTTCGTGCAAATGGTTTGGATGGAGCAGATTTTGTCAGGTGTGTACAGGAAGGATTCCTGACTCAATATGCATAGAGGCCGACTAGCGTGGAGGCCATATTGGACTTGTTGCTCGGCAACGAACCAGACCAGGTGTCAGATGTCTCGGTGGGAGAGGATTTCGGTGACAGTTACCACAACTCCTTCACCTTTTCCATAGTCATGGGGAGGGATAGGAACAGACAGTGTGGGAAGCTATTTAATTGGGGGAGGGGAAATTATACTGCTATTAGACAGGAGCTGAGGAGCATAAAGTGGGAACAATTGTTCTTGGGGACATGCACAACAGTAATGTGGGGATTGTTTAAGAAGCACTTTCTGGGAGTGCTGAATAGTTTTGTTCCACTAATACGAGGAAAGAATGGTAAGGTGAAGGAGCCTTGAATGACAAGAAAAGTGGAGCTTCTAGTCAAGAGGAAGAAGGAAGCTTACGTAAGTTTGAGGAAGCAAGGATCTGACTCGGCTCCAGAGGGTTACAAGGTAGCCAGGAAGGAACTCAAAAATGGACTGAGGAGAGCTGGAAGGGGGCATGAAAAAGCCCTGGTGGGAAGGAGTAAGGAAATCCCCAATGTGTTCGACACTTATGTGAGAAATAAGAGGATGATCAGAGTGAGAGTCGGGCCGATCGGGGATAGTGGAGGGAACTTGTGCCTAGAGTCTGAAGAGATGTGGGAGGCCCTAAATGAACACTTTGCTTCAGTATTCACTGGAGAGAAGGGCCTTGTTGCCCATGAGAACAGTGTGAACCAGGTTAATAGACTCGAACAGGTTGATATTAAGAAGGAGGATGTTTTGGAAATTTAAAAAAGCATCAGGACATCAGGATAGATATGTCCCCTGGGCCTGACGGGATATACGCAAGGTTTCTACCAGGAGTGAGGGAAGAGATTGCTGCGCCGTTGGCGATGATCTTTGCGTCCTCAATCTACACTGGAGAAGTAATGGATGATTGGACGGAGGCGAATGTTGTTTCCCTGTTCAAGAAAGGAAATAGGGAAATCCCTGGGAATTAGAGACCCATTAGTCTTATGTCTATGGTGAGCAAAATATTGGAAGGATTCTGAGAGATGGGATTGATGATTATTTAGAAAAACATAGTTTGCTTATAATAGTCAGCATGACTTCTGAGGGGCAGGTCATGCCTCACAACCCTCATTGAATTATTTGCGGATGTGACGAGAGACATTGATGAAGGTCGAGCAGTGAATCTGGTGTATATGGATTTCAGTAAGGCACTTGATAAGGTCCCCCATGGTACGCTCATTCAGAAAGTTAGGGGGCGGGGCAGCACGGCGGCACAGTGGTTAGCATTGCTGCCTATGGCGCTGAGGACCTGGGTTCGAATCCCGGCCCTGGGTCACTGTCTGTGTCTGCGTGGGTTTCGCCCCACAACCCAAAGATGTGCAGGTTAGGTGGATTGGCCACGTTAAATTGCCCCTTAATTGGAAAAAATAATTGGGTATTCTAAATTAATTTTAAAAAAAAGAAAGTTGGGGGCATGGGTACAGGGAAGTTTGGCTGTCTGGAAACAGAATTGGCTGGCCGTAAGAAGAGAGCGAGTGGTAGTGGATGGAAATTATTCCGCCTGGAGGTTGGTGACCAGTGTCCCGCAAGGATCTATTCTGGGACCTCTGCTCTTTATGTTTTTTATAAATGAATTGGATGAGGTAGTAGAAGGGTAGATTAAAAGGTTGCCGATGACAGGAAGGTTAGTGGAGTTATAGATAGTGTTGAGGGTTGTTGCAGGTTACAACAGGACATTGACAGTTTAAAGGGCTGGGCTGAGAAGTGGCAGATGGAGTTCAACCTTGATGAATGTGAAATTATTCATTTTGGGAGATCAAATTTGAATGCTGGATACAGGGTTAAAGGCAGGATTCTTGGAAGTGTGGAGGAACAGAGGGATCTCGGAGTACTCGTACATAGATCCTTCAAAGTTGCCATCCAGTTTGATCAGATTGTTAAGAAGGCGTATGGTGTGTTGGCTTTCATTAACAGGGGGATTAAGTTTAAGAGCTGCATGGATTTGCTGCAGCTTCATAAAACTCTAGTTAGATTTAGCAGGATGCTGCCTGGACTGGAGGGCATGTCTTATGAAGAAAGGTTGAGGGAGCTAGGGCTTTTCTCACTGGAGCGAAGAAGGCAGAGAGGTGACTTGATAGAGGGCAAGGTGATGAGAGGCATGGATATAGTGGATAGCCAGAGACATTTCCCCAGGGCTGTCATGAGGGGACATAATTTTCAGGTGATCGGAGGAAGATATAGAACAAAGAAAGAAAATTACAGCACAGGAACAGGCCCTTCGGCCCTCCCAACCTGCGCCAATCCAGATCCTTTATCTAAACCTGTTGCCTATTTTCCAAGGATCTACTTCCCTCTGCTCCCCACCCGTTCATATATCTGTCTAGATGCATCTTAAATGATGCTATCGTGCCCGCCTCTACCACCTCAGTTGGCAAAGCGTTCCAGGCACCCACCACCCTCTGTGTAAAAAAAAATTCCACGCACATCTCCCTTAAACTCTCCCCCTCTCACCTTGAAATCGTGACCGCTTGTAATTGACACCCCCACTCTTGGAAAAAGCTTGTTGCTATCCATCCTGTCCATACCTTTCATAATTTTGTAGACCTCAATCAGGTCCCCCCTTAACCTCCGTCTTTCCAACGACAACAATCCTAATCTACTCAACCTTTCTTCATAGCTAGCACCCCCCCCCCCCCGCCCCCCGCATACCAGGCAACATCCTGGTGAACCTCCTCTGCACCCTCTCTAAAGCATCCACATCCTTCTGGCAACGTGGCGACCAGAACTGCACGCAGTATTCCAAATGTGGCCTAGCCAAAGTCCGATACAACTGTAACATGACCTGCCTACTCTTGTACTCAATACCCCGTCCGATGAAGGCAAGCATG
This sequence comes from Scyliorhinus canicula, assembly GCF_902713615.1. Classification (NCBI taxonomy): domain Eukaryota; kingdom Metazoa; phylum Chordata; class Chondrichthyes; order Carcharhiniformes; family Scyliorhinidae; genus Scyliorhinus; species Scyliorhinus canicula. Next base: position 281,003 of record NW_024055478.1, read on the forward strand.
CTGTATGCCTTCTTGACCACTTACACCTTCAGAGTACAATGGACCTGAAATCCCAGATCTCTCTGTACATCAATTTCCCCAGGATCCTCCCATTGACCATATAGTCCGCTCTTCAATTGGATCATCCAAAATGCATCACCTCGTTTGCCTGGATTGAACTCCATCTGCCATTTCTCTGCCCAACTCTCCAATCTATCTATATTTTCTGTATTCTCTGACAGTCCCCCTCGCTATCTACAACTCCAACAATCTTAGTATCATCCGTAAACTTGCTAATCAGTCCACCTGTACCTTCTTCTAGATCATTTATGTATATCACAAACAACAGTGGTCCGAGCATGGATCCCTGTGGAACTAGTCACTCTTCTCCATTTTGAGATACTCCCTTCCACCACTACTCTCTGTCTCCTGTTGCCCAGCCAGTTCTTATCCATCTAGCTAGTAGACCCTGAACCCCATACGACTTCACTTTTTCCATCAACTTGCCATGGGAAACTTTATCAAACGCCTTACAAAGTCCATGTATATGACATCTGCAGCCCTTCCCTCAATTAACTTTGTCACTTCCTCAAATAATTCTATTAGGTTTGTAAGACATGACCTTCCCTGCACAAAACCATGCCGCCATACACTGATAAATCTATTTTCTTCTAAATGTGAATAGATCATATCCCTCTGTATCTTCTCCAACAGTTTGTCTACCACTGACGTCTAGCTCACAGGTCCATAATTCATTGGATTACCCTGCTACCCTTCTTAAATAAAGGGATAACATTAGCAATTCTCCAGTCCTCCAGGACCTCACCCGTGCTCAAGAATGCTGCAAAGATATCTGTTAAGGCCCCAGCTATTTCGCCCCTCGCTTCCCTCAGGAACCTGGGATAGATCCCATCCGGTCCTGTGATCGCTATTCCGAAAGTAATCACCGACTGAAACTTCAACCACCTGGCCGGGATCAATCCCCAATACCGGGCCCAGTATGGCCCCTTCCCGAGTTGGACTATTTACATACTGCTCTAAAAAAAACTCTCCTGGATGCTCCTTACAAACTCTGCTCCATCTACGCCTCCAACACTACACGAGTCCCATTCAATGTTGGGGAAGTTAAAATCTCCCATCACAACACCCCATTGCTCCTACATTTTTCTATAACCTGTCTCCATAGTTGTACCTCTACATCATGCTCGCTTTTGGGAGGCCTGTAGTAAAGTCCCAACAATGTTATTGCACCCTTCCTATTTCTTAGCTCCACCCATATTGCCTCATTGCTCGAAACCTCCATCGTGCCCTCCTTAACCACAGCTGTGATATAATCTCTGACTAGTAATGCAACTCCTACCCCCTTCTACCTCCCACTCTATCCCTCCTGAAGCATATATACACTGGTATATTCAGTTGCCAGTCTTGCCCTTTCCTCAAGCAAGTCTCAGTAATACCAATAACATCATATTCCCAGGTACTAATCCAAGCCCTAAATTCATCTGCCTTACCTGCTACACATCTCGCATTAAAACAGATGCACCTCAGACCACCTGTCCCTTTGCGTTCATCATGTCTTCCCTGTCTACTCTTCCCCTTAGTCACATTGAGTTTATCATCTAGTACCTTACTGGCTTTAGTTGCTGCCTCTTCACTGACCTCTAACTTCCTAATCTGATTCCCACCCCCCCGCCACATTAGTTTAAAACCTCCCCAACAGTGTTAGCAAAAGCACCCCCTAGGATATTGGTTCCAGTCCTGCCCAGGTGTAGACCATCCGGTTTGTAATGGTCCCACCGCCCCCAGAACCAGTTCCAATGTCCCAAAAATCTGAACCCCTCCCTCCTGCACGGTAGCATAGTGGTTAGCATAAATGCTTCACAGCTCCAGGGTCCCAGGTTCGATTCCCGGCTGGGTCAGTCTGTGCGGAGTCTGCACGTCCTCCCCGTGTGTGCGTGGGTTTCCTCCGGGTGCTCCGGTTTCGTCCCACAGTCCAAAGATGTGCGGGTTAGGTGGATTGGCCATGCTAAGTTGCCCGTAGTGTCCTAAAAAGTAAGGTTAAGGGGGGGGGGGGGTTGTTCGGTTACGGGTATAGGGTGGATACGTGGGTTTGAGTAGAGTGATCATTGCTCGGCACAACATCGAGGGCCGAAGGGCCTGTTCTGTGTACTGTTCTATGGTCTATGTTCTATCTCTCAAGCCACGTATTTATTCTGACTATTCTTGAATTTCTACTCTGACTGTCTCGTGGCACTGGTAGCAATTCTGAGATTACTACCTTTGCGATCCTACTTTTTAACTTATCCCCTAACTCCCTAAATTCTGATTGTAGGACCTCATCCCGTTTTTTTACCTATATCGTTGGTGCCTATATGCACCACAACAACTGGCTGTTCACCCTCCCCCTTCAGAATGTCCTGCAGCCGATCTGAGACATCGCTGACCTGTGCACCCGGGAGGCAACATACCATTCGGGAGTCTAATTTCGACCACAGAAACGCCTGTCCACTCACGTTACGACTGAATCCTGTGACTATAGCCCTCCAGTCTTTTTCCCGCCCTTCTGTGCAGCAA